>NW_027507230.1:0-68369 GCF_052324685.1 Brachyhypopomus gauderio | reverse complement strand
TACTTGTTTGGAAATGCATGTGTAACATTACAAACATGATAAAACAGCTTGTTATCACATCCAAACACTGTTTTCATTCAAAATATGAGTTTTCTTTTCATTCTTGAAAAGTTGCACTTTTGCCCCAAGTTATGCTCAGAAACACTGTTTAGAGCTCTTACAACGCCAGCAAACGCTGTTCTTGAACGCCTTAATGCAAGCCTTACTACTTGTATGGAAATGGCATGTGTAACATTACAAACATGATTAAAACAGCTTGTTATCACATCCAACACTGTTTTGGAACAAAATATGAGTTTTCAGTTCATTCTTCAAAAGTTGCACTTTTGCTCCAAGTTATGCTCAGAAACACTGTTTAGAGCGCTTACAGCGCCAGCAAACGCTGTTTTGAACGCCTTAATGCAAGACTCACTACTTGATTGGAAATGCATGTGTAACATTACAAACATGATAAAACAGCTTATCACATCCAAACACTGTTTTTGGAACAAAATATGAGTTTTCAGTTCATTCTTCAAAAGTTGCACTTTTGCCACAAGTTATGCTCAGAAACACTGTTTAGAGCTCTTACAACGCCAGCAAACGCTGTTTTTGAACGCCTTAATGCAAGCCTTACTACTTGTATGGAAATGCATGTGTAACATTACAAACATGATAAAACAGCTTGTTATCACATCCAAACACTGTTTTGGAACAAAAATATGAGTTTTTCAGTTCATTCTTCAAAAGTTGCACTTTTGCTCCAAGTTATGCTCAGAAACACTGTTTAGAGCGCTTACAGCGCCAGCAAACGCTGTTTTGAACGCCTTAATACAAGACTTACTACTTGTTTGGAAATGCATGTGTAACATTACAAACATGATAAAATAGCTTGTTATCACATCCAAACACTGTTTTGGAACAAAATATGAGTTTTCAGTTCATTCTTCAAAAGTTGCACTTTTGCCACAAGTTATGCTCAGAAACACTGTTTAGAGCGCTTACAGCGCCAGCAAACGCTGTTTTGAACGCCTTAATGCAAGCCTTACTACTGTATGGAAATGCATGTAGTAACATTACAAACATGAATAAAACAGCTTATCACATCCAAACACTGTTTTGTGAAACAAAATATGAGTTTTCAGTTCATTCTTCAAAAGTTGCACTTTTGCCACAAGTTATGCTCAGAAACACTGTTTAGAGCTCTTACAACGCCAGCAAACGCTGTTTTGAACGCCTTAATGCAAGCCTTACTACTTGTATGGAAATGCATGTGTAACATTACAAACATGATAAAACAGCTTGTTATTCACATCCAAACACTGTTTTGGAACAAAATATGAGTTTTCAGTTCATTCTTCAAAAGTTGCACTTTTGCTCCAAGTTATGCTCAGAAACACTGTTTAGAGCGCTTACAGCGCCAGCAAACGCTGTTTTGAACGCCTTAATACAAGACTTACTACTTGTTTGGAAATGCATGGTGTAACATTACAAACATGATAAAATAGCTTGTTATCACAATCCAAACACTGTTTTGGAACAAAATATGAGTTTTCAGTTCATTCTTCAAAAGTTGCACTTTTGCCACAAGTTATGCTCAGAAACACTGTTTTAGAGCGCTTACAGCGCCAGCAAACGCTGTTTTGAACGCCTTAATGCAAGACTCACTACTTGATTGGAAATGCATGTGTAACATTACAAACATGATAAAACAGCTTGTTATCACATCCAAACACTGTTTTCATTCAAAATATGAGTTTTCTTTTCATTCTTGAAAGTTGCACTTTTGCCCCAAGTTATGCTCAGAAACACTGTTTTAGAGCTCTTACAACGCCAGCAAACGCTGTTTTGAACGCCTTAATGCAAGCCTTACTACTTGTATGGAAATGCATGTGTAACATTACAAACATGATAAAACAGCTTGTTATCACATCCAAACACTGTTTTGGAACACAATATGAGTTTTTCAGTTCATTCTTCAAAAGTTGCACTTTTGCTCCAAGTTATGCTCAGAAACACTGTTTAGAGCGCTTACAGCGCCAGCAAACGCTGTTTTGAACGCCTTAATACAAGACTTACTACTTGTTTGGAAATGCATGTGTAACATTACAAACATGATAAAACAGCTTGTTATCACATCCAAACACTGTTTTGGAACAAAATATGAGTTTTCAGTTCATTCTTCAAAGTTGCACTTTTGCCACAAGTTATGCTCAGAAACACTGTTTAGAGCTCTTACAACGCCAGCAAACGCTGTTTTGAACGCCTTAATGCAAGCCTTACTACTTGTATGGAAATGCATGTGTAACATTACAAACATGATAAAACAGCTTGTTATCACATCCAAACACTGTTTTGGAACAAAATATGAGTTTTCAGTTCATTCTTCAAAAGTTGCACTTTTGCTCCAAGTTATGCTCAGAAACACTGTTTAGAGCGCTTACAGCGCAGCAAACGCTGTTTTGAACGCCTTAATACAAGACTTACTACTTGTTTGGAAATGCATGTGTAACATTACAAACATGATAAAATAGCTTGTTATCACATCCAAACACTGTTTTGAAACAAAATATGAGTTTTCAGTTTCATTCTTCAAAAGTTGCACTTTTGCCACAAGTTATGCTCAGAAACACTGTTTAGAGCGCTTACAGCGCCAGCAAACGCTGTTTTGAACGCCTTAATGCAAGACTCACTACTTGATTGGAAATGCATGTGTAACATTACAAACATGATAAAAACAGCTTGTTATCACATCCAAACACTGTTTTCATTCAAAATATGAGTTTTTCTTTTCATTCTTGAAAGTTGCACTTTTGCCCCAAGTTATGCTCAGAAACACTGTTTAGAGCTCTTACAACGCCAGCAAACGCTGTTTTGAACGCCTTAATGGCAAGCCTTACTACTTGTATGGAAATGCATTGTGTAACATTACAAACATGATAAAACAGCTTATCACATCCAAACACTGTTTTGGAACACAATATGAGTTTTCAGTTCATTCTTCAAAAGTTGCACTTTTGCTCCAAGTTATGCTCAGAAACACTGTTTAGAGCGCTTACAGCGCCAGCAAACGCTGTTTTGAACGCCTTAATACAAGACTTACTACTTGTTTGGAAATGCATGTGTAACATTACAAACATGATAAAACAGCTTGTTATCACATCCAAACACTGGTTTGGAACAAAATATGAGGTTTTCAGTTCATTCTTCAAAAGTTGCACTTTTGCCACAAGTTATGCTCAGAAACACTGTTTAGAGCTCTTACAACGCCAGCAAACGCTGTTTTGAACGCCTTAATGCAAGCCTTACTACTTGTATGGAAATGCATGTGTAACATTACAAACATGATAAAACAGCTTGTTATCACATCCAAACACTGTTTTGGAACAAAATATGAGTTTTCAGTTCATTCTTCAAAAGTTGCACTTTTGCTCCAAGTTATGCTCAGAAACACTGTTTAGAGCGCTTTACAGCGCCAGCAAACGCTGTTTTGAACGCCTTAATACAAGACTTACTACTTGTTTGGAAATGCATGTGTAACATTACAAACATGATAAAATAGCTTGTAATTACATCCAAACACTGTTTTGGAACAAAATATGAGTTTTTCAGTTCATTCTTCAAAAGTTGCACTTTTGCCACAAGTTATGCTCAGAAACACTGTTTAGAGCGCTTACAGCGCCAGCAAACGCTGTTTTGAACGCCTTAATGCAAGACTCACTACTTGATTGGAAATGCATGTGTAACATTACAAACATGATAAAACAGCTTGTTATCACATCCAAACACTGTTTTGGAACAAAATATGAGTTTTCAGTTCATTCTTCAAAAGTTGCACTTTTGCTCCAAGTTATGCTCAGAAACACTGTTTAGAGCGCTTTACAGCGCCAGCAAACGCTGTTTTGAACGCCTTAATACAAGACTTACTACTTGTTTGGAAATGCATGTGTAACATTACAAACATAATAAAACAGCTTGTTATCACATCCAAACACTGTTTTGGAAACAAAATATGAGTTTTCAGTTCATTCTTCAAAAGTTGCACTTTTGCCACAAGTTATGCTCAGAAACACTGTTTAGACCGCTTACAGCGCCAGCAAACGCGGTTTTGAACGCCTTAATACAAGACTTACTACTTGTTTGGAAATGCATGTGTAACATTACAAACATGATAAAACAGCTTGTTATCACATCCAAACACTGTTTTCATTCAAAATATGAGTTTTCTTTTCATTCTTGAAAAGTTGCACTTTTGCCCCAAGTTATGCTCAGAAACACTGTTTAGAGCTCTTACAACGCCAGCAAACGCTGTTTTGAACGCCTTAATGCAAGCCTTACTACTTGTATGGAAAATGCATGTGTAAACATTACAAACATGATAAAACAGCTTGTTATCACATCCAAACACTGTTTTGGAACAAAATATGAGTTTTCAGTTCATTCTTCAAAAGTATGCACTTTTGCTCCAAGTTATGCTCAGAAACACTGGTTTAGAGCGCTTACAGCGCCAGCAAACGCTTGTTTTTGAACGCCTTAATGCAAGACTCACTACTTGATTGGAAATGCATGTGTAACATTACAAACATGATAAAACAGCTTGTTATCACATCCAAACACTGTTTTGGAACAAAATATGAGTTTTCAGTTCATTCTTCAAAAGTTGCACTTTTGCCACAAGTTATGCTCAGAAACACTGTTTAGAGCTCTTACAACGCCAGCAAACGCTGTTTTGAACGCCTTAATGCAAGACTTACTACTTGTTAGAAAATGGATGTGTAACATTACAAACATGATAAAACAGCTTGTTATCACATCCAAACACTGTTTTCATTCAAAAATATGAGTTTTCTTTTCATTCTTGAAAAGTTGCACTTTTGCCCCAAGTTATGCTCAGAAAACACTGTTTAGAGCTCTTACAACGCCAGCAAACGCTGTTTTGAACGCCTTAATGCAAGCCTTACTACTTGTATGGAAATGCATGTGTAACATTACAAACATGATAAAACAGGCTTGTTATCACATCCAAACACTGTTTTGGAACAAAATATGAGTTTTCAGTTCATTCTTCAAAAGTTGCACTTTTGCTCCAAGTTATGCTCAGAAACACTGTTTAGAGCGCTTACAGCGCCAGCAAACGCTGTTTTGAACGCCTTAATACAAGACTTACTACTTGTTTGGAAATGCATGTGTAACATTACAAACATGATAAAATAGCTTGTTATCACATCCAAACACTGTTTTGGATACAAAATATGAGTTTTCAGTTCATTCTTCAAAAGTTGCACTTTTGCCACAAGTTATGCTCAGAAACACTGTTTAGAGCGCTTACAGCGCCAGCAAACGCTGTTTTGAACGTCTTAATGCAAGACTCACTACTTGATTGGAAATGCATGTGTAACATTACAAACATGATAAAACAGCTTGTTATCAACATCCAAACACTGTTTTGGAACAAAATATGAGTTTTCAGTTCATTCTTCAAAAGTTGCACTTTTGCCTCAAGTTATGCTCAGAAACACTGTTTAGAGCTCTTACAACGCCAGCAAACGCTGTTTTTGAACGCCCTTAATGCAAGCCTTACTACTTGTATGGAAATGCATGTGTAACATTACAAACATGATAAAACAGCTTGTTATCAGCATCCAAACACTGTTTTGGAACAAAATATGAGTTTTCAGTTCATTCTTCAAAAGTTGCACTTTTGCTCCAAGTTATGCTCAGAACACTGTTTAGAGCTCTTTACAACGCCAGCAAACGCTGTTTTGAACGCCTTAATGCAAGCCTTACTACTTGTATGGAAATGCATGTGTAACATTACAAACATGATAAAACAGCTTGTTATCACATCCAAACCACTGTTTTGGAACAAAATATGAGTTTTCAGGTTCATTCTTCAAAAGTTGCACTTTTGCTCCAAGTTATGCTCAGAAACACTGTTTAGAGCGCTTACAGCGCCAGCAAACGCTGTTTTGAACGCCTTAATACAAGACTTACTACTTGTTTGGAAATGCATGTGTAACATTACAAACATGATAAAATAGCTTGTTATCACATCCAAACACTGTTTTGGAACAAAATATGAGTTTTCAGTTCATTCTTCAAAAGTTGCACTTTTGCCTCAAGTTATGCTCAGAAACACTGTTTAGAGCTCTTACAACGCCAGCAAACGCTGTTTTGAACGCCTTAATGCAAGCCTTACTACTTGTATGGAAATGCATGTGTAACATTACAAACATGATAAAACAGCTTGTTATCACATCCAAACACTGTTTTGGAACAAAATATGAGTTTTCAGTTCATTCTTCAAAAGTTGCACTTTTGCTCCAAGTTATGCTCAGAAACACTGTTTAGAGCGCTTACAGCGCCAGCAAACGCTGTTTTGAACGCCTTAATACAAGACTTACTACTTGTTTGGATAATGCATGTGTAACATTACAAACATGATAAAATAGCTTGTTATCACATCCAAACACTGTTTTGGAACAAAATATGAGTTTTCAGTTCATTCTTCAAAAGTTGCAACTTTTGCCACAAGTTATGCTCAGAAACACTGTTTAGAGCGCTTACAGCGCCAGCAAACGCTGTTTTGAACGCCTTAATACAAGACTTACTACTTGTTTGGAAACGCATGTGTAACATTACAAACATGATAAAACAGCTTGTTATCACATCCAAAACACTGTTTTAGAACAAAATATGAGTTTTCAGTTCATTCTTCAAAAGTTGCACTTTTGCTCCAAGTTATGCTCAGAAACACTGTTTAGAGCGCTTACAGCGCCAGCAAACGCTGTTTTGAACGCCTTAATACAAGACTTACTACTTGTTTGGAAATGCATGTGTAACATTACAAACATGATAAAACAGCTTGTTATCACATCCAAACACTGTTTTGGAACAAAATATGAGTTTTCAGTTCATTCTTCCAAAAGTTGCACTTTTGCCACAAGTTATGCTCAGAAACACTGTTTTAGAGCTCTTACAACGCCAGCAAACGCTGTTTTGAACGCCTTAATGCAAGCCTTACTACTTGTATGGAAATGCATGTGTAACATTACAAACATGATAAAACAGCTTGTTATCACATCCAAACACTGTTTTGGAACAAAATATGAGTTTTCAGTTCATTCTTCAAAAGTTGCACTTTTGCTCCAAGTTATGCTCAGAAACACTGTTTAGAGCGCTTACAGCGCCAGCAAACGCTGTTTTGAACGCCTTAATACAAGACTTACTACTTGTTTGGAAATGCATGTGTAACATTACAAACATGATAAAATAGCTTGTTATCACATCCAAACACTGTTTTGGAACAAAATATGAGTTTCAGTTCATTCTTCAAAAGTTGCACTTTTGCCACAAGTTATGCTCAGAAACACTGTTAGAGCGCTTACAGCGCCAGCAAACGCTGTTTTGAACGCCTTAATGCAAGACTCACTACTTGATTGGAAATGCATGTGTAACATTACAAACATGATAAAAACAGCTTGTTATCACATCCAAACACTGTTTTGGAACAAAATATGAGTTTTCAGTTCATTCTTCAAAAGTTGCACTTTTGCCACAAGTTATGCTCAGAAACACTGTTTAGAGCGCTTACAGCGCCAGCAAACGCTGTTTTGAACGCCTTAATGCTAGCCTTACTACTTGTTTGGAAATGCATGTGTAACATTACAAACATGATAAAACAGCTTGTTATCACATCCAAACACTGTTTTCATTCAAAATATGAGTTTTCTTTTCATTCTTGAAAAGTTGCACTTTTGCCCCAAGTTTATGCTCAGAAACACTGTTTAGAGCTCTTACAACGCCAGCAAACGCTGTTTTTGAACGCCTTAATGCAAGCCTTACTACTTGTATGGAAATGCATGTGTAACATTTACAAACATGATAAACAGCTTGTTATCACATCCAAACACTGTTTTGGAACACAATATGAGTTTTCAGTTCATTCTTCAAAAGTTGCACTTTTGCCCCAAGTTATGCTCAGAAACACTGTTTAGAGCTCTTACAACGCCAGCAAACGCTGTTTTGAACGCCTTAATGCAAGCCTTACTACTTGTATGGAAATGCATGTGTAACATTACAAACATGATAAAACAGCTTGTTATCACATCCAAACACTGTTTTGGAACAAAATATGAGTTTTCAGTTCATTCTTCAAAAGTTGCACTTTTGCCACAAGTTATGCTCAGAAACACTGTTTAGAGCGCTTACAGCGCCAGCAAACGCTGTTTTGAACGCCTTAATGCAAGACTCACTACTTGATTGGAAATGCATGTGTAACATTACAAACATGATAAAAACAGCTTGTTATCACATCCAAACACTGTTTTGGAACAAAATATGAGTTTTCAGTTCATTCTTCAAAAGTTGCACTTTTGCTCCAAGTTATGCTCAGAAACACTGTTTAGAGCGCTTACAGCGCCAGCAAACGCTGTTTTGAACGCCTTAATACAAGGACTTTACTACTTGTTTGGAAATGCATGTGTAACATTACAAACATAATAAAACAGCTTGTTATCACATCCAAACACTGTTTTGGAACAAAATATGAGTTTTCAGTTCATTCTTCAAAAGTTGCACTTTTTGCCACAAGTTATGCTCAGAAACACTGTTTAGACCGCTTACAGCGCCAGCAAACGCGGTTTTGAACGCCTTTAATACAAGACTTACTACTTGTTTGGAAATGCTATGTGTAACATTACAAACATGATAAAACAGCTTGTTATCACATCCAAACACTGTTTTCATTCAAAATATGAGTTTTCTTTTCATTCTTGAAAAGTTGCACTTTTGCCCCAAGTTATGCTCAGAAACACTGTTTAGAGCTCTTACAACGCCAGCAAACGCTGTTTTGAACGCCTTAATGCAAGCCTTACTACTTGTATGGAAATGCATGTGTAACATTACAAACATGATAAAACAGCTTGTTATCACATCCAAACACTGTTTTGGAACAAAATATGAGTTTTCAGTTCATTCTTCAAAAGTTGCACTTTTGCTCCAAGTTATGCTCAGAAACACTGTTTTAGAGCGCTTACAGCGCCAGCAAACGCTGTTTTGAACGCCTTAATACAAGACTTACTACTTGTTTGGAAATGCATGTGTAACATTACAAACATGATAAAATAGCTTGTTATCACATCCAAACACTGTTTTGGAACAAAATATGAGTTTTCAGTTCATTCTTCAAAAGTTGCACTTTTGCCACAAGTTATGCCTCAGAAACACTGTTTAGAGCGCTTACAGCGCCAGCAAACGCTGTTTTGAACGCCTTAATGCAAGACTCACTACTTGATTGGAAATGCATGTGTAACATTACAAACATGATAAAACAGCTTGTTATCACATCCAAACACTGTTTTGGAACAAAATATGAGTTTTCAGTTCATTCTTCAAAAGTTGCACTTTTGCCACAAGTTATGCTCAGAAACACTGTTTAGAGCTCTTACAACGCCAGCAAACGCTGTTTTGAACGCCTTAATGCAAAGACTTACTACTTGTTAGAAAATGAATGTGTAACATTACAAACATGATAAAACAGCTTGTTATCACATCCAAACACTGTTTTCATTCAAAATATGAGTTTTCTTTTCATTCTTGAAAAGTTGCACTTTTGCCCCAAGTTATGCTCAGAAACACTGTTTAGAGCTCTTACAACGCCAGCAAACGCTGTTTTGAACGCCCTTAATGCAAGCCTTACTACTTGTATGGAAATGCATGTGTAACATTACAAACATGATAAAACAGCTTGTTAATCACATCCAAACACTGTTTTGGAACAAAATATGAGTTTTCAGTTCATTCTTCAAAAGTTGCACTTTTGCTCCAAGTTATGCTCAGAAACACTGTTTAGAGCGCTTACAGCGCCAGCAAACGCTGTTTTGAACGCCTTAATACAAGACTTACTACTTGTTTGGAAATGCATGTGTAACATTACAAACATGATAAAATAGCTTGTTATCACATCCAAACACTGTTTTGGAACAAAATATGAGTTTTCAGTTCATTCTTCAAAAGTTGCACTTTTGCCTCAAGTTATGCTCAGAAACACTGTTTAGAGCTCTTACAACGCCAGCAAACGCTGTGTTGAACGCTCTTAATGCAAGCCTTACTACTTGTATGGAAATGCATGTGTAACATTACAAACATGATAAAACAGCTTGTTATCACATCCAAACACTGTTTTGGAACAAAATATGAGTTTTCAGTTCATTTCTTCAAAAGTTGCACTTTTGCTCCAAGTTATGCTCAGAAACACTGTTGTAGAGCGCTTACAGCGCCAGCAAACGCTGTTTTGAACGCCTTAATACAAGACTTACTACTTGTTTGGAAATGCATGTGTAACATTACAAACATGATAAAATAGCTTGTTATCACATCCAAACACTGTTTTGGAACAAAATATGAGTTTTCAGTTTCATTCTTCAAAAGTTGCACTTTTGCCACAAGTTATGCTCAGAAACACTGTTTAGAGCGCTTACAGCGCCAGCAAACGCTGTTTTGAACGCCTTAATGCAAGACTCACTACTTGATTGGTAATGCATGTGTAACATTACAAACATGATAAAACAGCTTGTTATCACATCCAAACACTGTTTTGGAACAAAATATGAGTTTTCAGTTCATTCTTCAAAAGTTGCACTTTTGCCTCAAGTTATGCTCAGAAACACTGTTTAGAGCTCTTACAACGCCAGCAAACGCTGTTTTTGAACGCCTTAATGCAAGCCTTACTACTTGTATGGAAATGCATGTGTAACATTACAAACATGATAAAACAGCTTGTTATCACATCCAAACACTGTTTTGGAACAAAATATGAGTTTTCAGTTCATTCTTCAAAAGTTGCACTTTTTGCTCCAAGTTATGCTTCAGAAACACTGTTTAGAGCGCTTACAGCGCCAGCAAACGCTGTTTTGAACGCCTTAATACAAGACTTACTACTTGTTTGGAAATGCATGTGTAACATTACAAACATGATAAAACAGCTTGTTATCACATCCAAACACTGTTTTGGAACAAAATATGAGTTTTCAGTTCATTCTTCAAAAGTTGCACTTTTGCCACAAGTTATGCTCAGAAACACTGTTTAGAGCTCTTACAACGCCAGCAAACGCTGTTTTGAACGCCTTAATGCAAGCCTTACTACTTGTATGGAAATGCATGTGTAACATTACCAAACATGATAAAACAGCTTGTTATCACATCCAAACACTGTTTTTGGAACAAAATATGAAGTTTTCAGTTCATTCTTCAAAAGTTGCACTTTTGCCTCAAGTTAATGCTCAGAAACACTGTTTAGAGCTCTTACAACGCCAGCAAACGCTGTTTTGAACGCCTTAATGCAAGACTGTACTACTTGTTAGAAAATGAATGTGTAACATTACAAACATGATAAAACAGCTTGTTATCACATCCAAACACTGTTTTCATTCAAAATATGAGTTTTCTTTTCATTCTTGAAAAGTTGCACTTTTGCCCCAAGTTATGCTCAGAAACACTGTTTAGAGCTCTTACAACGCCAGCAAACGCTGTTTTGAACGCCTTAATGCAAGCCTTACTACTTGTATGGAAATGCATGTGTAACATTACAAACATGATAAAACAGCTTGTTATCACATCCAAACACTGTTTTGGAACAAAATATGAGTTTTCAGTTCATTCTTCAAAAGTTGCACTTTTGCTCCAAGTTATGCTCAGAAACACTGTTTTAGAGCGCTTACAGCGCCAGCAAACGCTGTTTTGAACGCCTTAATACAAGACTTACTACTTGTTTGGAAATGCATGTGTAACATTACAAACATGATAAAATAGCTTGTTATCACATCCAAACACTGTTTTGGAACAAAATATGAGTTTTCAGTTCATTCTTCAAAAGTTGCACTTTTGCTCTCAAGTTATAGCTCAGAAACACTGTTTAGAGCTCTTACAACGCCAGCAAACGCTGTTTTGAACGCCTTAATGCAAGCCTTACTACTTGTATGGAAATGCATGTGTAACATTACAAACATGATAAAACAGCTTGTTATCACATCCAAACACTGTTTTGGAACAAAATATGAGTTTTCAGTTCATTCTTCAAAAGTTGCACTTTTGCTCCAAGTTATGCTCAGAAACACTGTTTAGAGCGCTTACAGCGCCAGCAAACGCTGTTTTTGAACGCCTTAATACAAGACTTACTACTTGTTTGGAAATGCATGTGTAACATTACAAACATGATAAAATAGCTTTGTTATCACATCCAAACACTGTTTTGGAACAAAATATGAGTTTTCAGTTCATTCTTCAAAAGTTGCACTTTTGCCACAAAGTTATGCTCAGAAACACTGTTTAGAGCGCTTAACAGCGCCAGCAAACGCTGTTTTGAACGCCTTAATGCAAGACTCACTACTTGATTGGAAATGCATGTGTAACATTACAAACATGATAAAACAGCTTGTTATCACATCCAAACACTGTTTTGGAACAAAATATGAGTTTTCAGTTCATTCTTCAAAAGTTGCACTTTTGCCTCAAGTTTATGCTCAGAAACACTGTTTAGAGCTCTTACAACGCCAGCAAACGCTGTTTTGAACGCCTTAATGCAAGCCTTACTACTTGTATGGAAATGCATGTGTAACATTACAAACATGATAAAACAGCTTGTTATCACATCCAAACACTGTTTTGGAACAAAATATGAGTTTTCAGTTCATTCTTCAAAGTTGCACTTTTGCTCCAAGTTATGCTCAGAAACACTGTTTAGAGCGCTTACAGCGCCAGCAAACGCTGTTTTGAACGCCTTAATACAAGACTTACTACTTGTTTGGAAATGCATGTGTAACATTACAAACATGATAAAACAGCTTGTTATCACAATCCAAACACTGTTTTGGAACAAAATATGAGTTTTCAGTTCATTCTTCAAAAGTTGCACTTTTGCCACAAGTTATGCTCAGAAACACTGTTTAGAGCTCTTACAACGCCAGCAAACGCTGTTTTGAACTCCTTACCTTAATGCAAGCCTTACTACTTGTATGGAAATGCCATGTGTAACATTACAAACATGATAAAACAGCTTGTTATCACATCCAAACACTGTTTTGGAACAAAATATGAGTTTTCAGTTCATTCTTCAAAAGTTGCACTTTTGCTCCAAGTTATGCTCAGAAAACACTGTTTAGAGCGCTTACAGCGCCAGCAAACGCTGTTTTGAACGCCTTTAATACAAGACTTACTACTTGTTTGGAAATGCATGTGTAACATTACAAACATGATAAAATAGCTTGTTATCACATCCAAACACTGTTTTGGAACAAAATATGAGTTTTCAGTTCATTCTTCAAAAGTTGCACTTTTGCCACAAGTTATGCTCAGAAACACTGTTTTAGAGCGCTTACAGCGCCAGCAAACGCTGTTTTGAACGCCTTAATGCAAGACTCACTACTTGATTGGAAATGCATGTGTAACATTACAAACATGATAAAACAGCTTGTTATCACATCCAAACACTGTTTTGGAACAAAATATGAGTTTTCAGTTCATTCTTCAAAGTTGCACTTTTGCCACAAGTTATGCTCAGAAACACTGTTTAGAGCGCTTACAGCGCCAGCAAACGCTGTTTTGAACGCCTTAATGCAAGCCTTACTACTTGTTTGGAAATGCATGTGTAACATTACAAACATGATAAAACAGCTTGTTATCACATCCAAACACTGTTTTCATTCAAAATATGAGTTTTCTTTTCATTCTTGAAAAGTTGCACTTTTGGCCCCAAGTTATGCTCAGAAACACTGTTTAGAGCTCCTTACAACGCCAGCAAACGCTGTTTTGAACGCCTTAATGCAAGCCTTACTACTTGTATGGAAATGCATGTGTAACATTACAAACATGATAAAACAGCTTGTTATCACATCCAAACACTGTTTTGGAACACAATATGAGTTTTCAGGTTCATTCTTTCAAAAGTTGCACTTTTGCTCCAAGTTATGCTCAGAAACACTGTTTAGAGCGCTTACAGCGCCAGCAAACGCTGTTTTGAACGCCTTAATACAAGACTTACTACTTGTTTGGAAATGCATGTGTAACATTACAAACATGATAAAGACAGCTTGTTATCACATCCAAACACTGTTTTGGAACAAAATATGAGGTTTTCAGTTCATTCTTCAAAAGTTGCACTTTTTGCCACAAGTTATGCTCAGAAACACTGTTTAGAGCTCTTACAACGCCAGCAAACGCTGTTTTTGAACGCCTTAATGCAAGCCTTACTACTTGTATGGAAATGCATGTGTAACATTACAAACATGATAAAACAGCTTGTTATCACATCCAAACACTGTTTTGGAACAAAATATGAGTTTTCAGTTCATTCTTCAAAAGTTGCACTTTTGCTCCAAGTTATGCTCAGAAACACTGTTTAGAGCGCTTACAGCGCCAGCAAATGCTGTTTTGAACGCCTTAATACAAGACTTACTACTTGTTTGGAAATGCATGTGTAAACATTACAAACATGATAAAATAGCTTGTTATCACATCCAAACACTGTTTTGGAACAAAATATGAGTTTTCAGTTCATTCTTCAAAAGTTGCACTTTTGCCACAAGTTATGCTCAGAAACACTGTTTAGAGCGCTTACAGCGCCAGCAAACGCTGTTTTGAACGCCTTAATGCAAGACTCACTACTTGATTGGAAATGCATGTGTAACATTACAAACATGATAAAACAGCTTGTTATCACATCCAAACACTGTTTTGGAACAAAATATGAGTTTTTCCAGTTCATTCTTCAAAAGTTGCACTTTTGCTCCAAGTTATGCTCAGAAACACTGTTTAGAGCGCTTACAGCGCCAGCAAACGCTGTTTTGAACGCCTTAATACAAGACTTACTACTTGTTTGGAAATGCATGTGTAACATTACAAACATAATAAAACAGCTTGTTATCACATCCAAACACTGTTTTGGAACAAAATATGAGTTTTCAGTTCATTCTTCAAAAGTTGCACTTTTGCCACAAGTTATGCTCAGAAACACTGTTTAGAGCGCTTACAGCGCCAGCAAACGCGGTTTTGAACGCCTTTAATACAAGACTTACTACTTGTTTGGAAATGCATGTGTAACATTACAAACATGATAAAACAGCTTGTTATCACATCCAAACACTGTTTTCATTCAAAATATGAGTTTGCTTTTTCATTCTTGAAAAAGTTGCACTTTTGCCCCAAGTTATGCTCAGAAACACTGTTTGAGCTCTACGTCTTACAACGCCAGCAAACGCTGTTTTGAACGCCTTAATGCAAGCCTTACTACTTGTATGGAAATGCATGTGTAACATTACAAACATGATAAAACAGCTTGTTATCACATCCAAACACTGTTTTGGAACAAAAATATGAGTTTTCAGTTCATTCTTCAAAAGTTGCACTTTTGCTCCAAGTTATGCTCAGAAACACTGTTTAGAGCGCTTACAGCGCCAGCAAACGCTGTTTTGAACGCCTTAATACAAGACTTACTACTTGTTTGGAAATGCATGTGTAACATTACAAACATGATAAAATAGCTTGTTATCACATCCAAACACTGTTTTTGGAACAAAATATGAGTTTTCAGTTCATTCTTCAAAGTTGCACTTTTGCCACAAGTTATGCTCAGAAACACTGTTTAGAGCGCTTACAGCGCCAGCAAACGCTGTTTTGAACGCCCTTAATGCAAGACTCACTACTTGATTGGAAATGCATGTGTAACATTACAAACATGATAAAACAGCTTGTTATCACATCCAAACACTGTTTTGGAACAAAATATGAGTTTTCAGTTCATTCTTCAAAAGTTGCACTTTTGCTCCAAGTTATGCTCAGAAACACTGTTTTAGAGCGCTTACAGCGCCAGCAAACGCTGTTTTGAACGCCTTAATACAAGACTTACTACTTGTTTGGAAATGCATGTGTAACATTACAAACATGATAAAACAGCTTGTTATCACATCCAAACACTGTTTTGGAACAAAATATGAGTTTTTCAGTTCATTCTTCAAAAGTTGCACTTTTGCCACAAGTTATGCTCAGAAACACTGTTTAGAGCTCTTACAACGCCATCAAACGCTGTTTTGAACGCCTTAATGCAAGCCTTACTACTTGTATGGAAATGCATGTGTAACATTACAAACATGATAAAACAGCTTGTTATCACATCCAAACACTGTTTTGGAACAAAATATGAGTTTTCAGTTCATTCTTCAAAAGTTGCACTTTTGCTCCAAGTTATGCTCAGAAACACTGTTTAGAGCGCTTACAGCGCCAGCAAACGCTGTTTTGAACGCCTTAATACAAGACTTACTACTTGTTTGGAAATGCATGTGTAACATTACAAACATGATAAAACAGCTTGTTATCACATCCAAACACTGTTTTGGAACAAAATATGAGTTTTCAGTTCATTCTTCAAAAGTTGCACTTTTGCTCCAAGTTATGCTCAGAAACACTGTTTAGAGCGCTTACAGCGCCAGCAAACGCTGTTTTGAACGCCTTAATACAAGACTTACTACTTGTTTGGAAATGCATGTGTAACATTACAAACATGATAAAACAGCTTGTTATCACATCCAAACACTGTTTTCATTCAAAATATGAGTTTTCTTTTCATTCTTGAAAAGTTGCACTTTTGCCCCAAGTTATGCTCAGAAACACTGTTTAGAGCTCTTACAACGCCAGCAAACGCTGTTTTGAACGCCTTAATGCAAGCCTTACTACTTGTATGGAAATGCATGTGTAACATTACAAACATGATAAAACAGCTTGTTATCACATCCAAACACTGTTTTGGAACAAAATATGAGTTTTCAGTTCATTCTTCAAAAGTTGCACTTTTGCTCCAAGTTATGCTCAGAAACACTGTTTAGAGCGCTTACAGCGCCAGCAAACGCTGTTTTGAACGCCTTAATACAAGACTTACTACTTGTTTGGAAATGCATGTGTAACATTACAAACATGATAAAATAGCTTGTTATCACATCCAAACACTGTTTTGGAACAAAATATGAGTTTTCAGTTCATTCTTCAAAAGTTGCACTTTTGCCACAAGTTATGCTCAGAAACACTGTTTAGAGCGCTTACAGCGCCAGCAAACGCTGTTTTGAACGCCTTAATGCAAGACTCACTACTTGATTGGAAATGCATGTGTAACATTACAAACATGATAAAACAGCTTGTTATCACATCCAAACACTGTTTTGGAACAAAATATGAGTTTTCAGTTCATTCTTCAAAAGTTGCACTTTTGCTCCAAGTTATGCTCAGAAACACTGTTTAGAGCGCTTACAGCGCCAGCAAACGCTGTTTTGAACGCCTTAATACAAGACTTACTACTTGTTTGGAAATGCATGTGTAACATTACAAACATGATAAAACAGCTTGTTATCACATCCAAACACTGTTTTCATTCAAAATATGAGTTTTCTTTTCATTCTTGAAAAGTTGCACTTTTGCCCCAAGTTATGCTCAGAAACACTGTTTAGAGCTCTTACAACGCCAGCAAACGCTGTTTTGAACGCCTTAATGCAAGCCTTACTACTTGTATGGAAATGCATGTGTAACATTACAAACATGATAAAACAGCTTGTTATCACATCCAAACACTGTTTTGGAACAAAATATGAGTTTTCAGTTCATTCTTCAAAAGTTGCACTTTTGCTCCAAGTTATGCTCAGAAACACTGTTTAGAGCGCTTACAGCGCCAGCAAACGCTGTTTTGAACGCCTTAATGCAAGACTCACTACTTGATTGGAAATGCATGTGTAACATTACAAACATGATAAAACAGCTTGTTATCACATCCAAACACTGTTTTGGAACAAAATATGAGTTTTCAGTTCATTCTTCAAAAGTTGCACTTTTGCTCCAAGTTATGCTCAGAAACACTGTTTAGAGCACTTACAGCTCCAGCAAACGCTGTTTTGAACGCCTTAATACAAGACTTACTACTTGTTTGGAAATGCATGTGTAACATTACAAACATGATAAAACAGCTTGTTATCACATCCAAACACTGTTTTGGAACAAAATATGAGTTTTCAGTTCATTCTTCAAAAGTTGCACTTTTGCCACAAGTTATGCTCAGAAACACTGTTTAGAGCGCTTACAGCGCCAGCAAACGCTGTTTTGAACGCCTTAATACAAGACTTACTACTTGTTTGGAAATGCATGTGTAACATTACAAACATGATAAAACAGCTTGTTATCACATCCAAACACTGTTTTCATTCAAAATATGAGTTTTCTTTTCATTCTTGAAAAGTTGCACTTTTGCCCCAAGTTATGCTCAGAAACACTGTTTAGAGCTCTTACAACGCCAGCAAACGCTGTTTTGAACGCCTTAATGCAAGCCTTACTACTTGTATGGAAATGCATGTGTAACATTACAAACATGATAAAACAGCTTGTTATCACATCCAAACACTGTTTTGGAACAAAATATGAGTTTTCAGTTCATTCTTCAAAAGTTGCACTTTTGCTCCAAGTTATGCTCAGAAACACTGGTTAGAGCGCTTACAGCGCCAGCAAACGCTGTTTTGAACGCCTTAATACAAGACTTACTACTTGTTTGGAAATGCATGTGTAACATTACAAACATGATAAAACAGCTTGTTATCACATCCAAACACTGTTTTGGAACAAAATATGAGTTTTCAGTTCATTCTTCAAAAGTTGCACTTTTGCCACAAGTTATGCTCAGAAACACTGTTTAGAGCTCTTACAACGCCAGCAAACGCTGTTTTGAACGCCTTAATGCAAGACTTACTACTTGTTAGAAAATGGATGTGTAACATTACAAACATGATAAAACAGCTTGTTATCACATCCAAACACTGTTTTCATTCAAAATATGAGTTTTCTTTTCATTCTTGAAAAGTTGCACTTTTGCCCCAAGTTATGCTCAGAAACACTGTTTAGAGCTCTTACAACGCCAGCAAACGCTGTTTTGAACGCCTTAATGCAAGCCTTACTACTTGTATGGAAATGCATGTGTAACATTACAAACATGATAAAACAGCTTGTTATCACATCCAAACACTGTTTTGGAACAAAATATGAGTTTTCAGTTCATTCTTCAAAAGTTGCACTTTTGCTCCAAGTTATGCTCAGAAACACTGTTTAGAGCGCTTACAGCGCCAGCAAACGCTGTTTTGAACGCCTTAATACAAGACTTACTACTTGTTTGGAAATGCATGTGTAACATTACAAACATGATAAAATAGCTTGTTATCACATCCAAACACTGTTTTGGAACAAAATATGAGTTTTCAGTTCATTCTTCAAAAGTTGCACTTTTGCCACAAGTTATGCTCAGAAACACTGTTTAGAGCGCTTACAGCGCCAGCAAACGCTGTTTTGAACGCCTTAATACAAGACTTACTACTTGTTTGGAAATGCATGTGTAACATTACAAACATGATAAAACAGCTTGTTATCACATCCAAACACTGTTTTCATTCAAAATATGAGTTTTCTTTTCATTCTTGAAAAGTTGCACTTTTGCCCCAAGTTATGCTCAGAAACACTGTTTAGAGCTCTTACAACGCCAGCAAACGCTGTTTTGAACGCCTTAATGCAAGCCTTACTACTTGTATGGAAATGCATGTGTAACATTACAAACATGATAAAACAGCTTGTTATCACATCCAAACACTGTTTTGGAACAAAATATGAGTTTTCAGTTCATTCTTCAAAAGTTGCACTTTTGCTCCAAGTTATGCTCAGAAACACTGTTTAGAGCGCTTACAGCGCCAGCAAACGCTGTTTTGAACGCCTTAATACAAGACTTACTACTTGTTTGGAAATGCATGTGTAACATTACAAACATGATAAAATAGCTTGTTATCACATCCAAACACTGTTTTGGAACAAAATATGAGTTTTCAGTTCATTCTTCAAAAGTTGCACTTTTGCCACAAGTTATGCTCAGAAACACTGTTTAGAGCGCTTACAGCGCCAGCAAACGCTGTTTTGAACGCCTTAATGCAAGACTTACTCCTTGATTGGAAATGCATGTGTAACATTACAAACATGATAAAACAGCTTGTTATCACATCCAAACACTGTTTTGGAACAAAATATGAGTTTTCAGTTCATTCTTCAAAAGTTGCACTTTTGCTCCAAGTTATGCTCAGAAACACTGTTTAGAGCGCTTACAGCGCCAGCAAACGCTGTTTTGAACGCCTTAATACAAGACTTACTACTTGTTTGGAAATGCATGTGTAACATTACAAACATGATAAAATAGCTTGTTATCACATCCAAACACTGTTTTGGAACAAAATATGAGTTTTCAGTTCATTCTTCAAAAGTTGCACTTTTGCCACAAGTTATGCTCAGAAACACTGTTTAGAGCGCTTACAGCGCCAGCAAACGCTGTTTTGAACGCCTTAATACAAGACTTACTACTTGTTTGGAAACGCATGTGTAACATTACAAACATGATAAAACAGCTTGTTATCTCATCCAAACACTGTTTTGGAACAAAATATGAGTTTTCAGTTCATTCTTCAAAAGTTGCACTTTTGCCACAAGTTATGCACAGAAACACTGTTTAGAGCTCTTACAACGCCAGCAAACGCTGTTTTGAACGCCTTAATACAAGACTTACTACTTGATTGGAAATGCATGTGTAACATTACAAACATGATAAAACAGCTTGTTATCACATCCAAACACTGTTTTGGAACAAAATATGAGTTTTCAGTTCATTCTTCAAAAGTTGCACTTTTGCTCCAAGTTATGCTCAGAAACACTGTTTAGAGCGCTTACAGCGCCAGCAAACGCTGTTTTGAACGCCTTAATACAAGACTTACTACTTGTTTGGAAATGCATGTGTAACATTACAAACATGATAAAATAGCTTGTTATCACATCCAAACACTGTTTTGGAACAAAATATGAGTTTTCAGTTCATTCTTCAAAAGTTGCACTTTTGCCACAAGTTATGCTCAGAAACACTGTTTAGAGCGCTTACAGCGCCAGCAAACGCTGTTTTGAACGCCTTAATACAAGACTTACTACTTGTTTGGAAACGCATGTGTAACATTACAAACATGATAAAACAGCTTGTTATCACATCCAAACACTGTTTTAGAACAAAATATGAGTTTTCAGTTCATTCTTCAAAAGTTGCACTTTTGCTCCAAGTTATGCTCAGAAACACTGTTTAGAGCGCTTACAGCGCCAGCAAACGCTGTTTTGAACGCCTTAATACAAGACTTACTACTTGTTTGGAAATGCATGTGTAACATTACAAACATGATAAAACAGCTTGTTATCTCATCCAAACACTGTTTTGGAACAAAATATGAGTTTTCAGTTCATTCTTCAAAAGTTGCACTTTTGCCACAAGTTATGCTCAGAAACACTGTTTAGAGCTCTTACAACGCCAGCAAACGCTGTTTTGAACGCCTTAATGCAAGCCTTACTACTTGTATGGAAATGCATGTGTAACATTACAAACATGATAAAACAGCTTGTTATCACATCCAAACACTGTTTTGGAACAAAATATGAGTTTTCAGTTCATTCTTCAAAAGTTGCACTTTTGCTCCAAGTTATGCTCAGAAACACTGTTTAGAGCGCTTACAGCGCCAGCAATCGCTGTTTTGAACGCCTTAATACAAGACTTACTACTTGATTGGAAATGCATGTGTAACATTACAAACATGATAAAACAGCTTGTTATCACATCCAAACACTGTTTTGGAACAAAATATGAGTTTTCAGTTCATTCTTCAAAAGTTGCACTTTTGCCACAAGTTATGCTCAGAAACACTGTTTAGAGCGCTTACAGCGCCAGCAAACGCTGTTTTGAACGCCTTAATGCAAGACTCACTACTTGATTGGAAATGCATGTGTAACATTACAAACATGATAAAACAGCTTGTTATCACATCCAAACACTGTTTTGGAACAAAATATGAGTTTTCAGTTCATTCTTCAAAAGTTGCACTTTTGCCACAAGTTATGCTCAGAAACACTGTTTAGAGCGCTTACAGCGCCAGCAAACGCTGTTTTGAACGCCTTAATGCAAGCCTTACTACTTGTTTGGAAATGCATGTGTAACATTACAAACATGATAAAACAGCTTGTTATCTCATCCAAACACTGTTTTGGAACAAAATATGAGTTTTCAGTTCATTCTTCAAAAGTTGCACTTTTGCCACAAGTTATGCACAGAAACACTGTTTAGAGCTCTTACAACGCCAGCAAACGCTGTTTTGAACGCCTTAATGCAAGCCTTACTACTTGTATGGAAATGCATGTGTAACATTACAAACATGATAAAACAGCTTGTTATCACATCCAAACACTGTTTTGGAACAAAATATGAGTTTTCAGTTCATTCTTCAAAAGTTGCACTTTTGCTCCAAGTTATGCTCAGAAACACTGTTTAGAGCGCTTACAGCGCCAGCAATCGCTGTTTTGAACGCCTTAATACAAGACTTACTACTTGACTGGAAATGCATGTGTAACATTACAAACATGATAAAACAGCTTGTTATCACATCCAAACACTGTTTTGGAACAAAATATGAGTTTTCAGTTCATTCTTCAAAAGTTGCACTTTTGCCACAAGTTATGCTCAGAAACACTGTTTAGAGCGCTTACAGCGCCAGCAAACGCTGTTTTGAACGCCTTAATGCAAGACTCACTACTTGATTGGAAATGCATGTGTAACATTACAAACATGATAAAACAGCTTGTTATCACATCCAAACACTGTTTTGGAACAAAATATGAGTTTTCAGTTCATTCTTCAAAAGTTGCACTTTTGCCACAAGTTATGCTCAGAAACACTGTTTAGAGCGCTTACAGCGCCAGCAAACGCTGTTTTGAACGCCTTAATGCAAGCCTTACTACTTGTTTGGAAATGCATGTGTAACATTACAAACATGATAAAACAGCTTGTTATCACATCCAAACACTGTTTTCATTCAAAATATGAGTTTTCTTTTCATTCTTGAAAAGTTGCACTTTTGCCCCAAGTTATGCTCAGAAACACTGTTTAGAGCTCTTACAACGCCAGCAAACGCTGTTTTGAACGCCTTAATGCAAGCCTTACTACTTGTATGGAAATGCATGTGTAACATTACAAACATGATAAAACAGCTTGTTATCACATCCAAACACTGTTTTGGAACAAAATATGAGTTTTCAGTTCATTCTTCAAAAGTTGCACTTTTGCTCCAAGTTATGCTCAGAAACACTGTTTAGAGCGCTTACAGCGCCAGCAAACGCTGTTTTGAATGCCTTAATACAAGACTTACTACTTGTTTGGAAATGCATGTGTAACATTACAAACATGATAAAACAGCTTGTTATCACATCCAAACACTGTTTTGGAACAAAATATGAGTTTTCAGTTCATTCTTCAAAAGTTGCACTTTTGCCACAAGTTATGCTCAGAAACACTGTTTAGAGCGCTTACAGCGCCAGCAAACGCTGTTTTGAACGCCTTAATGCAAGACTCACTACTTGATTGGAAATGCATGTGTAACATTACAAACATGATAAAACAGCTTGTTATCACATCCAAACACTGTTTTGGAACAAAATATGAGTTTTCAGTTCATTCTTCAAAAGTTGCACTTTTGCCACAAGTTATGCTCAGAAACACTGTTTAGAGCTCTTACAACGCCAGCAAACGCTGTTTTGAACGCCTTAATGCAAGCCTTACTACTTGTATGGAAATGCATGTGTAACATTACAAACATGATAAAACAGCTTGTTATCACATCCAAACACTGTTTTGGAACAAAATATGAGTTTTCAGTTCATTCTTCAAAAGTTGCACTTTTGCTCCAAGTTATGCTCAGAAACACTGTTTAGAGCGCTTACAGCGCCAGCAAACGCTGTTTTGAACGCCTTAATGCAAGACTCACTACTTGATTGGAAATGCATGTGTAACATTACAAACATGATAAAACAGCTTGTTATCACATCCAAACACTGTTTTGGAACAAAATATGAGTTTTCAGTTCATTCTTCAAAAGTTGCACTTTTGCCACAAGTTATGCTCAGAAACACTGTTTAGAGCGCTTACAGCGCCAGCAAACGCTGTTTTGAACGCCTTAATGCAAGCCTTACTACTTGTTTGGAAATGCATGTGTAACATTACAAACATGATAAAACAGCTTGTTATCTCATCCAAACACTGTTTTGGAACAAAATATGAGTTTTCAGTTCATTCTTCAAAAGTTGCACTTTTGCTCCAAGTTATGCTCAGAAACACTGTTTAGAGCGCTTACAGCGCCAGCAATCGCTGTTTTGAACGACTTAATACAAGACTTACTACTTGATTGGAAATGCATGTGTAACATTACAAACATGATAAAACAGCTTGCTATCACATCCAAACACTGTTTTGGAACAAAATATGAGTTTTCAGTTCATTCTTCAAAAGTTGCACTTTTGCCACAAGTTATGCTCAGAAACACTGTTTAGAGCGCTTACAGCGCCAGCAAACGCTGTTTTGAACGCCTTAATGCAAGACTCACTACTTGATTGGAAATGCATGTGTAACATTACAAACATGATAAAACAGCTTGTTATCACATCCAAACACTGTTTTGGAACAAAATATGAGTTTTCAGTTCATTCTTCAAAAGTTGCACTTTTGCCACAAGTTATGCTCAGAAACACTGTTTAGAGCGCTTACAGCGCCAGCAAACGCTGTTTTGAACGCCTTAATGCAAGACTCACTACTTGATTGGAAATGCATGTGTAACATTACAAACATGATAAAACAGCTTGTTATCACATCCAAACACTGTTTTGGAACAAAATATGAGTTTTCAGTTCATTCTTCAAAAGTTGCACTTTTGCCACAAGTTATGCTCAGAAACACTGTTTAGAGCGCTTACAGCGCCAGCAAACGCTGTTTTGAACGCCTTAATGCAAGACTCACTACTTGATTGGAAATGCATGTGTAACATTACAAACATGATAAAACAGCTTGTTATCACATCCAAACACTGTTTTGGAACAAAATATGAGTTTTCAGTTCATTCTTCAAAAGTTGCACTTTTGCCACAAGTTATGCACAGAAACACTGTTTAGAGCGCTTACAGCGCCAGCAAACGCTGTTTTGAACGCCTTAATGCAAGCCTTACTACTTGTATGGAAATGCATGTGTAACATTACAAACATGATAAAACAGCTTGTTATCACATCCAAACACTGTTTTGGAACAAAATATGAGTTTTCAGTTCATTCTTCAAAAGTTGCACTTTTGCTCCAAGTTATGCTCAGAAACACTGTTTAGAGCGCTTACAGCGCCAGCAATCGCTGTTTTGAACGCCTTAATACAAGACTTACTACTTGATTGGAAATGCATGTGTAACATTACAAACATGATAAAACAGCTTGTTATCACATCCAAACACTGTTTTGGAACAAAATATGAGTTTTCAGTTCATTCTTCAAAAGTTGCACTTTTGCCACAAGTTATGCTCAGAAACACTGTTTAGAGCGCTTACAGCGCCAGCAAACGCTGTTTTGAACGCCTTAATGCAAGACTCACTACTTGATTGGAAATGCATGTGTAACATTACAAACATGATAAAACAGCTTGTTATCACATCCAAACACTGTTTTGGAACAAAATATGAGTTTTCAGTTCATTCTTCAAAAGTTGCACTTTTGCCACAAGTTATGCTCAGAAACACTGTTTAGAGCGCTTACAGCGCCAGCAAACGCTGTTTTGAACGCCTTAATGCAAGCCTTACTACTTGTTTGGAAATGCATGTGTAACATTACAAACATGATAAAACAGCTTGTTATCACATCCAAACACTGTTTTCATTCAAAATATGAGTTTTCTTTTCATTCTTGAAAAGTTGCACTTTTGCCCCAAGTTATGCTCAGAAACACTGTTTAGAGCTCTTACAACGCCAGCAAACGCTGTTTTGAACGCCTTAATGCAAGCCTTACTACTTGTATGGAAATGCATGTGTAACATTACAAACATGATAAAACAGCTTGTTATCACATCCAAACACTGTTTTGGAACAAAATATGAGTTTTCAGTTCATTCTTCAAAAGTTGCACTTTTGCTCCAAGTTATGCTCAGAAACACTGTTTAGAGCGCTTACAGCGCCAGCAAACGCTGTTTTGAACGCCTTAATGCAAGACTCACTACTTGATTGGAAATGCATGTGTAACATTACAAACATGATAAAACAGCTTGTTATCACATCCAAACACTGTTTTGGAACAAAATATGAGTTTTCAGTTCATTCTTCAAAAGTTGCACTTTTGCCACAAGTTATGCTCAGAAACACTGTTTAGAGCGCTTACAGCGCCAGCAAACGCTGTTTTGAACGCCTTAATGCAAGCCTTACTACTTGTTTGGAAATGCATGTGTAACATTACAAACATGATAAAACAGCTTGTTATCTCATCCAAACACTGTTTTGGAACAAAATATGAGTTTTCAGTTCATTCTTCAAAAGTTGCACTTTTGCTCCAAGTTATGCTCAGAAACACTGTTTAGAGCGCTTACAGCGCCAGCAATCGCTGTTTTGAACGCCTTAATACAAGACTTACTACTTGATTGGAAATGCATGTGTAACATTACAAACATGATAAAACAGCTTGTTATCACATCCAAACACTGTTTTGGAACAAAATATGAGTTTTCAGTTCATTCTTCAAAAGTTGCACTTTTGCCACAAGTTATGCTCAGAAACACTGTTTAGAGCGCTTACAGCGCCAGCAAACGCTGTTTTGAACGCCTTAATGCAAGACTCACTACTTGATTGGAAATGCATGTGTAACATTACAAACATGATAAAACAGCTTGTTATCACATCCAAACACTGTTTTGGAACAAAATATGAGTTTTCAGTTCATTCTTCAAAAGTTGCACTTTTGCCACAAGTTATGCTCAGAAACACTGTTTAGAGCGCTTACAGCGCCAGCAAACGCTGTTTTGAACGCCTTAATGCAAGCCTTACTACTTGTTTGGAAATGCATGTGTAACATTACAAACATGATAAAACAGCTTGTTATCACATCCAAACACTGTTTTCATTCAAAATATGAGTTTTCTTTTCATTCTTGAAAAGTTGCACTTTTGCCCCAAGTTATGCTCAGAAACACTGTTTAGAGCTCTTACAACGCCAGCAAACGCTGTTTTGAACGCCTTAATGCAAGCCTTACTACTTGTATGGAAATGCATGTGTAACATTACAAACATGATAAAACAGCTTGTTATCACATCCAAACACTGTTTTGGAACAAAATATGAGTTTTCAGTTCATTCTTCAAAAGTTGCACTTTTGCTCCAAGTTATGCTCAGAAACACTGTTTAGAGCGCTTACAGCGCCAGCAAACGCTGTTTTGAACGCCTTAATACAAGACTTACTACTTGTTTGGAAATGCATGTGTAACATTACAAACATGATAAAACAGCTTGTTATCACATCCAAACACTGTTTTGGAACAAAATATGAGTTTTCAGTTCATTCTTCAAAAGTTGCACTTTTGCCACAAGTTATGCTCAGAAACACTGTTTAGAGCTCTTACAACGCCAGCAAACGCTGTTTTGAACGCCTTAATGCAAGCCTTACTACTTGTATGGAAATGCATGTGTAACATTACAAACATGATAAAACAGCTTGTTATCACATCCAAACACTGTTTTGGAACAAAATATGAGTTTTCAGTTCATTCTTCAAAAGTTGCACTTTTGCTCCAAGTTATGCTCAGAAACACTGTTTAGAGCGCTTACAGCGCCAGCAAACGCTGTTTTGAACGCCTTAATGCAAGACTCACTACTTGATTGGAAATGCATGTGTAACATTACAAACATGATAAAACAGCTTGTTATCACATCCAAACACTGTTTTGGAACAAAATATGAGTTTTCAGTTCATTCTTCAAAAGTTGCACTTTTGCCACAAGTTATGCTCAGAAACACTGTTTAGAGCTCTTACAACGCCAGCAAACGCTGTTTTGAACGCCTTAATGCAAGACTTACTACTTGTTAGAAAATGGATGTGTAACATTACAAACATGATAAAACAGCTTGTTATCACATCCAAACACTGTTTTCATTCAAAATATGAGTTTTCTTTTCATTCTTGAAAAGTTGCACTTTTGCCCCAAGTTATGCTCAGAAACACTGTTTAGAGCTCTTACAACGCCAGCAAACGCTGTTTTGAACGCCTTAATGCAAGCCTTACTACTTGTATGGAAATGCATGTGTAACATTACAAACATGATAAAACACCTTGTTATCACATCCAAACACTGTTTTGGAACAAAATATGAGTTTTCAGTTCATTCTTCAAAAGTTGCACTTTTGCTCCAAGTTATGCTCAGAAACACTGTTTAGAGCGCTTACAGCGCCAGCAAACGCTGTTTTGAATGCCTTAATACAAGACTTACTACTTGTTTGGAAATGCATGTGTAACATTACAAACATGATAAAACAGCTTGTTATCACATCCAAACACTGTTTTGGAACAAAATATGAGTTTTCAGTTCATTCTTCAAAAGTTGCACTTTTGCCACAAGTTATGCTCAGAAACACTGTATAGAGCGCTTACAGCACCAGCAAACGCTGTTTTGAACGCCTTAATGCAAGACTCACTACTTGATTGGAAATGCATGTGTAACATTACAAACATGATAAAACAGCTTGTTATCACATCCAAACACTGTTTTGGAACAAAATATGAGTTTTCAGTTCATTCTTCAAAAGTTGCACTTTTGCTCCAAGTTATGCTCAGAAACACTGTTTAGAGCGCTTACAGCGAAAGCAAACGCTGTTTTGAACGCCTTAATACAAGACTTACTACTTGTTTGGAAATGCATGTGTAACATTACAAACATGATAAAACAGCTTGTTATCACATCCAAACACTGTTTTGGAACAAAATATGAGTTTTCAGTTCATTCTTCAAAAGTTGCACTTTTGCCACAAGTTATGCTCAGAAACACTGTTTAGAGCGCTTACAGCGCCAGCAAACGCTGTTTTGAACGCCTTAATACAAGACTTACTACTTGTTTGGAAATGCATGTGTAACATTACAAACATGATAAAACAGCTTGTTATCACATCCAAACACTGTTTTCATTCAAAATATGAGTTTTCTTTTCAATCTTGAAAAGTTGCACTTTTGCCCCAAGTTATGCTCAGAAACACTGTTTAGAGCTCTTACAACGCCAGCAAACGCTGTTTTGAACGCCTTAATGCAAGCCTTACTACTTGTATGGAAATGCATGTGTAACATTACAAACATGATAAAACAGCTTGTTATCACATCCAAACACTGTTTTGGAACAAAATATGAGTTTTCAGTTCATTCTTCAAAAGTTGCACTTTTGCTCCAAGTTATGCTCAGAAACACTGTTTAGAGCGCTTACAGCGCCAGCAAACGCTGTTTTGAACGCCTTAATACAAGACTTATTACTTGTTTGGAAATGCATGTGTAACATTACAAACATGATAAAATAGCTTGTTATCACATCCAAACACTGTTTTGGAACAAAATATAAGTTTTCAGTTCATTCTTCAAAAGTTGCACTTTTGCCACAAGTTATGCTCAGAAACACTGTTTAGAGCGCTTACAGCGCCAGCAAACGCTGTTTTGAACGCCTTAATGCAAGACTCACTACTTGATTGGAAATGTATGTGTAACATTACAAACATGATAAAACAGCTTGTTATCACATCCAAACACTGTTTTGGAACAAAATATGAGTTTTCAGTTCATTCTTCAAAAGTTGCACTTTTGCCTCAAGTTATGCTCAGAAACACTGTTTAGAGCTCTTACAACGCCAGCAAACGCTGTTTTGAACGCCTTAATGCAAGACTTACTACTTGTTAGAAAATGGATGTGTAACATTACAAACATGATAAAACAGCTTGTTATCACATCCAAACACTGTTTTCATTCAAAATATGAGTTTTCTTTTCATTCTTGAAAAGTTGCACTTTTGCCCCAAGTTATGCTCAGAAACACTGTTTAGAGCTCTTACAACGCCAGCAAACGCTGTTTTGAACGCCTTAATGCAAGCCTTACTACTTGTATGGAAATGCATGTGTAACATTACAAACATGATAAAACAGCTTGTTATCACATCCAAACACTGTTTTGGAACAAAATATGAGTTTTCAGTTCATTCTTCAAAAGTTGCACTTTTGCTCCAAGTTATGCTCAGAAACACTGTTTAGAGCGCTTACAGCGCCAGCAAACGCTGTTTTGAACGCCTTAATACAAGACTTACTACTTGTTTGGAAATGCATGTGTAACATTACAAACATGATAAAATAGCTTGTTATCACATCCAAACACTGTTTTGGAACAAAATATGAGTTTTCAGTTCATTCTTCAAAAGTTGCACTTTTGCCACAAGTTATGCTCAGAAACACTGTTTAGAGCGCTTACAGCGCCAGCAAACGCTGTTTTGAACGCCTTAATACAAGACTTACTACTTGTTTGGAAACGCATGTGTAACATTACAAACATGATAAAACAGCTTGTTATCACATCCAAACACTGTTTTAGAACAAAATATGAGTTTTCAGTTCATTCTTCAAAAGTTGCACTTTTGCTCCAAGTTATGCTCAGAAACACTGTTTAGAGCGCTTACAGCGCCAGCAAACGCTGTTTTGAACGCCTTAATACAAGACTTACTACTTGTTTGGAAATGCATGTGTAACATTACAAACATGATAAAACAGCTTGTTATCACATCCAAACACTGTTTTGGAACAAAATATGAGTTTTCAGTTCATTCTTCAAAAGTTGCACTTTTGCCACAAGTTATGCTCAGAAACACTGTTTAGAGCGCTTACAGCGCCAGCAAACGCTGTTTTGAACGCCTTAATGCAAGACTCACTACTTGATTGGAAATGCATGTGTAACATTACAAACATGATAAAACAGCTTGTTATCACATCCAAACACTGTTTTGAAACAAAATATGAGTTTTCAGTTCATTCTTCAAAAGTAGCACTTTTGCCACAAGTTATGCTCAGAAACACTGTTTAGAGCGTTTACAGCGCCAGCAAACGCTGTTTTGAACGCCTAAATGCAAGACTTACTACTTGTTTGGAAATGCATGTGTAACATTACAAACATGATAAAACAGCTTGTTATCACATCCAAACACTGTTTTGGAACAAAATATGAGTTTTCAGTTCATTCTTCAAAAGTTGCACTTTTGCCACAAGTTATGCTCAGAAACACTGTTTAGAGCTCTTACAACGCCAGCAAACGCTGTTTTGAACGCCTTAATGCAAGACTTACTACTTGTTAGAAAATGGATGTGTAACATTACAAACATGATAAAACAGCTTGTTATCACATCCAAACACTGTTTTCATTCAAAATATGAGTTTTCTTTTCATTCTTGAAAAGTTGCACTTTTGCCCCAAGTTATGCTCAGAAACACTGTTTAGAGCTCTTACAACGCCAGCAAACGCTGTTTTGAACGCCTTAATGCAAGCCTTACTACTTGTATGGAAATGCATGTGTAACATTACAAACATGATAAAACAGCTTGTTATCACATCCAAACACTGTTTTGGAACAAAATATGAGTTTTCAGTTCATTCTTCAAAAGTTGCACTTTTGCTCCAAGTTATGCTCAGAAACACTGTTTAGAGCGCTTACAGCGCCAGCAAACGCTGTTTTGAACGCCTTAATACAAGACTTACTACTTGTTTGGAAATGCATGTGTAACATTACAAACATGATAAAATAGCTTGTTATCACATCCAAACACTGTTTTGGAACAAAATATGAGTTTTCAGTTCATTCTTCAAAAGTTGCACTTTTGCCACAAGTTATGTTCAGAAACACTGTTTAGAGCGCTTACAGCGCCAGCAAACGCTGTTTTGAACGCCTTAATACAAGACTTACTACTTGTTTGGAAACGCATGTGTAACATTACAAACATGATAAAACAGCTTGTTATCACATCCAAACACTGTTTTAGAACAAAATATGAGTTTTCAGTTCATTCTTCAAAAGTTGCACTTTTGCTCCAAGTTATGCTCAGAAACACTGTTTAGAGCGCTTACAGCGCCAGCAAACGCTGTTTTGAACGCCTTAATACAAGACTTACTACTTGTTTGGAAATGCATGTGTAACATTACAAACATGATAAAACAGCTTGTTATCTCATCCAAACACTGTTTTGGAACAAAATATGAGTTTTCAGTTCATTCTTCAAAAGTTGCACTTTTGCCACAAGTTATGCTCAGAAACACTGTTTAGAGCTCTTACAGCGCCAGCAAACGCTGTTTTGAACGCCTTAATACAAGACTTACTACTTGTTTGGAAATGCATGTGTAACATTACAAACATGATAAAACAGCTTGTTATCTCATCCAAACACTGTTTTGGAACAAAATATGAGTTTTCAGTTCATTCTTCAAAAGTTGCACTTTTGCCACAAGTTATGCTCAGAAACACTGTTTAGAGCTCTTACAACGCCAGCAAACGCTGTTTTGAACGCCTTAATGCAAGCCTTACTACTTGTATGGAAATGCATGTGTAACATTACAAACATGATAAAACAGCTTGTTATCACATCCAAACACTGTTTTGGAACAAAATATGAGTTTTCAGTTCATTCTTCAAAAGTTGCACTTTTGCTCCAAGTTATGCTCAGAAACACTGTTTAGAGCGCTTACAGCGCCAGCAAACGCTGTTTTGAACGCCTTAATACAAGACTCACTACTTGATTGGAAATGCATGTGTAACATTACAAACATGATAAAACAGCTTGTTATCACATCCAAACACTGTTTTGGAACAAAATATGAGTTTTCAGTTCATTCTTCAAAAGTTGCACTTTTGCCACAAGTTATGCTCAGAAACACTGTTTAGAGCGCTTACAGCGCCAGCAAACGCTGTTTTGAACGCCTTAATGCAAGCCTTACTACTTGTTTGGAAATGCATGTGTAACATTACAAACATGATAAAACAGCTTGTTATCACATCCAAACACTGTTTTCATTCAAAATATGAGTTTTCTTTTCATTCTTGAAAAGTTGCACTTTTGCCCCAAGTTATGCTCAGAAACACTGTTTAGAGCTCTTACAACGCCAGCAAACGCTGTTTTGAACGCCTTAATGCAAGCCTTACTACTTGTATGGAAATGCATGTGTAACATTACAAACATGATAAAACAGCTTGTTATCACATCCAAACACTGTTTTGGAACAAAATATGAGTTTTCAGTTCATTCTTCAAAAGTTGCACTTTTGCTCCAAGTTATGCTCAGAAACACTGTTTAGAGCGCTTACAGCGCCAGCAAACGCTGTTTTGAATGCCTTAATACAAGACTTACTACTTGTTTGGAAATGCATGTGTAACATTACAAACATGATAAAACAGCTTGTTATCACATCCAAACACTGTTTTGGAACAAAATATGAGTTTTCAGTTCATTCTTCAAAAGTTGCACTTTTGCCACAAGTTATGCTCAGAAACACTGTTTAGAGCTCTTACAACGCCAGCAAACGCTGTTTTGAACGCCTTAATGCAAGCCTTACTACTTGTATGGAAATGCATGTGTAACATTACAAACATGATAAAACAGCTTGTTATCACATCCAAACACTGTTTTGGAACAAAATATGAGTTTTCAGTTCATTCTTCAAAAGTTGCACTTTTGCTCCAAGTTATGCTCAGAAACACTGTTTAGAGCGCTTACAGCGCCAGCAAACGCTGTTTTGAACGCCTTAATGCAAGACTCACTACTTGATTGGAAATGCATGTGTAACATTACAAACATGATAAAACAGCTTGTTATCACATCCAAACACTGTTTTGGAACAAAATATGAGTTTTCAGTTCATTCTTCAAAAGTTGCACTTTTGCCACAAGTTATGCTCAGAAACACTGTTTAGAGCGCTTACAGCGCCAGCAAACGCTGTTTTGAACGCCTTAATGCAAGCCTTACTACTTGTTTGGAAATGCATGTGTAACATTACAAACATGATAAAACAGCTTGTTATCTCATCCAAACACTGTTTTGGAACAAAATATGAGTTTTCAGTTCATTCTTCAAAAGTTGCACTTTTGCTCCAAGTTATGCTCAGAAACACTGTTTAGAGCGCTTACAGCGCCAGCAATCGCTGTTTTGAACGACTTAATACAAGACTTACTACTTGATTGGAAATGCATGTGTAACATTACAAACATGATAAAACAGCTTGCTATCACATCCAAACACTGTTTTGGAACAAAATATGAGTTTTCAGTTCATTCTTCAAAAGTTGCACTTTTGCCACAAGTTATGCTCAGAAACACTGTTTAGAGCGCTTACAGCGCCAGCAAACGCTGTTTTGAACGCCTTAATGCAAGACTCACTACTTGATTGGAAATGCATGTGTAACATTACAAACATGATAAAACAGCTTGTTATCACATCCAAACACTGTTTTGGAACAAAATATGAGTTTTCAGTTCATTCTTCAAAAGTTGCACTTTTGCCACAAGTTATGCTCAGAAACACTGTTTAGAGCGCTTACAGCGCCAGCAAAACGCTGTTTTTGAACGCCTTAATGCAAGACTCACTACTTGATTGGAAATGCATGTGTAACATTACAAACATGATAAAACAGCTTGTTATCACATCCAAACACTGTTTTGGAACAAAATATGAGTTTTCAGTTCATTCTTCAAAAGTTGCACTTTTGCCACAAGTTATGGCTCAGAAACACTGTTTAGAGCGCTTACAGCGCCAGCAAACGCTGTTTTGAACGCCTTAATGCAAGACTCACTACTTGATTGGAAATGCATGTGTAACATTACAAACATGATAAAACAGCTTGTTATCACATCCAAACACTGTTTTGGAACAAAATATGAGTTTTCAGTTCATTCTTCAAAAGTTGCACTTTTGCCACAAGTTATGCACAGAAACACTGTTTAGAGCGCTTACAGCGCCAGCAAACGCTGTTTTGAACGCCTTAATGCAAGCCTTACTACTTGTATGGAAATGCATGTGGTAACATTACAAACATGATAAAACAGCTTGTTATCACATCCAAAACACTGTTTTGGAACAAAATATGAGTTTTCAGTTCATTCTTCAAAAGTTGCACTTTTGCTCCAAGTTATGCTCAGAAACACTGTTTAGAGCGCTTACAGCGCCAGCAATCGCTGTTTTGAACGCCTTAATACAAGACTTACTACTTGATTGGAAATGCATGTGGTAACATTACAAACATGATAAAACAGCTTGTTATCACATCCAAGACACTGTTTTGGAACAAAATATGAGTTTTCAGTTCATTCTTCAAAAGTTGCACTTTTGCCACAAGTTATGCTCAGAAACACTGTTTAGAGCGCTTACAGCGCCAGCAAACGCTGTTTTGAACGCCTTAATGCAAGACTCACTACTTGATTGGAAATGCATGTGTAACATTACAAACATGATAAAACAGCTTGTTATCACATCCAAACACTGTTTTGGAACAAAATATGAGTTTTCAGTTCATTCTTCAAAAGTTGCACTTTTTGCCACAAGTTATGCTCAGAAACACTGTTTAGAGCGCTTACAGCGCCAGCAAACGCTGTTTTGAACGCCTTAATGCAAGCCTTACTACTTGTTTGGAAATGCATGTGTAACATTACAAACATGATAAAACAGCTTGTTATCACATCCAAACACTGTTTTCATTCAAAATATGAGTTTTTCATTTCATTCTTGAAAAGTTGCACTTTTGCCGCACAAGTTATGCTCAGAAACACTGTTTAGAGCTCTTACAGACGCCAGCAAACGCTGTTTTGAACGCCTTAATGCAAGCCTTACTACTTGTATGGAAATGCATGTGTAACATTACAAACATGATAAAACAGCTTGTTATCACATCCAAACACTGTTTTGGAACAAAATATGAGTTTTCAGTTCATTCTTCAAAAGTTGCACTTTTGCCTCCAAGTTATGCTCAGAAACACTGTTTAGAGCGCTTACAGCGCCAGCAAACGCTGTTTTGAACGCCTTAATGCAAGACTCTACTACTTGATTGGAAATGCATGTGTAACATTACAAACATGATAAAACAGCTTGTTATCACATCCAAACACTGTTTTGGAACAAAATATGAGTTTTCAGTTCATTCTTCAAAAGTTGCACTTTTGCCACAAAGGTTATGCTCAGAAACACTGTTTAGAGCGCTTACAGCGCCAGCAAACGCTGTTTTGAACGCCTTAATGCAAGCCTTACTACTTGTTTGGAAATGCATGTTGTAACAGTTTACAAACATGATAAAACAGCTTGTTATCTCATCCAAACACTGTTTTGGAACAAAATATGAGTTTTCCGTTCATTCTTCAAAAGTTGCACTTTTGCTCCAAGTTATGCTCAGAAACACTGTTTAGAGCGCTTACAGCGCCAGCAAACGCTGTTTTGAACGCCTTAATAGCAAGACTTACTACTTGATTGGAAATGCATGTGTAACATTACAAACATGATAAAACAGCTTGTTATCACATCCAAACACTGTTTTGGAACAAAATATGAGTTTTCAGTTCATTCTTCAAAAGTTGCACTTTTGCCACAAGTTATGCTCAGAAACACTGTTTAGAGCGCTTACAGCGCCAGCAAACGCTGTTTTGAACGCCTTAATGCAAGACTCACTACTTGATTGGAAATGCATGTGTAACATTACAAACATGATAAAAACAGCTTGTTATCACATCCAAAACACTGTTTTGGAACAAAATATGAGTTTTCAGTTCATTCTTCAAAAGTTGCACTTTTGCCCACAAGTTATGCTCAGAAACACTGTTTAGAGCGCTTACAGCGCCAGCAAACGCTGTTTTGAAACGCCTTAATGCAAGCCTTACTACTTGTTTGGAAATGCATGTGTAACATTACAAACATGATAAAACAGCTTGTTATCACATCCAAACACTGTTTTGCATTCAAAATATGAGTTTTCTTTTCATTCTTGAAAAGTTGCACTTTTGCCCCAAGTTATGCTCAGAAACACTGTTTAGAGCTGCTTACAAACGCCAGCAAACGCTGTTTTGAACGCCTTAATGCAAGCCTTACTACTTGTATGGAAATGCATGTGTAACATTACAAACATGATAAAACAGCTTGTTATCACATCCAAACACTGTTTTTGGAACAAAATATGAGTTTTCAGTTCATTCTTCAAAAGTTGCACTTTTGCCACAAGTTATGCTCAGAAAACACTGTTTAGAGCGCTTACAAGCGCCAGCAAACCGCTGTTTTGAACGCCTTAATGCAAGACTCACTACTTGATTGGAAATGCATGTGTAAGCTTGTTATCACATCCAAACACTGTTTTGGAACAAAATATGAGTTTTCAGTTCATTCTTCAAAAGTTGCACTTTTGCCACAAGTTATGCTCAGAAACACTGTTTAGAGCGCTTACAGCGCCAGCAAACGCTGTTTTGAACGCCTTAATGCAAGCCTTACTACTTGTTTGGAAATGCATGTGTAACATTACAAACATGATAAAACAGCTTGTTATCACATCCAAACACTGTTTTCATTCAAAATATGAGTTTTCTTTTCATTCTTGAAAAGTTGCACTTTTGCCCCAAGTTATGCTCAGAAACACTGTTTAGAGCTCTTACAACGCCAGCAAACGCTGTTTTGAACGCCTTAATGCAAGCCTTACTACTTGTATGGAAATGCATGTGTAACATTACAAACATGATAAAACAGCTTGTTATCACATCCAAACACTGTTTTGGAACAAAATATGAGTTTTCAGTTCATTCTTCAAAAGTTGCACTTTTGCTCCAAGTTATGCTCAGAAACACTGTTTAGAGCGCTTACAGCGCCAGCAAACGCTGTTTTGAACGCCTTAATGCAAGACTCACTACTTGATTGGAAATGCATGTGTAACATTACAAACATGATAAAACAGCTTGTTATCACATCCAAACACTGTTTTGGAACAAAATATGAGTTTTCAGTTCATTCTTCAAAAGTTGCACTTTTGCCACAAGTTATGCTCAGAAACACTGTTTAGAGCGCTTACAGCGCCAGCAAACGCTGTTTTGAACGCCTTAATGCAAGCCTTACTACTTGTTTGGAAATGCATGTGTAACATTACAAACATGATAAAACAGCTTGTTATCTCATCCAAACACTGTTTTGGAACAAAATATGAGTTTTCAGTTCATTCTTCAAAAGTTGCACTTTTGCTCCAAGTTATGCTCAGAAACACTGTTTAGAGCGCTTACAGCGCCAGCAATCGCTGTTTTGAACGCCTTAATACAAGACTTACTACTTGATTGGAAATGCATGTGTAACATTACAAACATGATAAAACAGCTTGTTATCACATCCAAACACTGTTTTGGAACAAAATATGAGTTTTCAGTTCATTCTTCAAAAGTTGCACTTTTGCCACAAGTTATGCTCAGAAACACTGTTTAGAGCGCTTACAGCGCCAGCAAACGCTGTTTTGAACGCCTTAATGCAAGACTCACTACTTGATTGGAAATGCATGTGTAACATTACAAACATGATAAAACAGCTTGTTATCACATCCAAACACTGTTTTGGAACAAAATATGAGTTTTCAGTTCATTCTTCAAAAGTTGCACTTTTGCCACAAGTTATGCTCAGAAACACTGTTTAGAGCGCTTACAGCGCCAGCAAACGCTGTTTTGAACGCCTTAATGCAAGCCTTACTACTTGTTTGGAAATGCATGTGTAACATTACAAACATGATAAAACAGCTTGTTATCACATCCAAACACTGTTTTCATTCAAAATATGAGTTTTCTTTTCATTCTTGAAAAGTTGCACTTTTGCCCCAAGTTATGCTCAGAAACACTGTTTAGAGCTCTTACAACGCCAGCAAACGCTGTTTTGAACGCCTTAATGCAAGCCTTACTACTTGTATGGAAATGCATGTGTAACATTACAAACATGATAAAACAGCTTGTTATCACATCCAAACACTGTTTTGGAACAAAATATGAGTTTTCAGTTCATTCTTCAAAAGTTGCACTTTTGCTCCAAGTTATGCTCAGAAACACTGTTTAGAGCGCTTACAGCGCCAGCAAACGCTGTTTTGAACGCCTTAATACAAGACTTACTACTTGTTTGGAAATGCATGTGTAACATTACAAACATGATAAAACAGCTTGTTATCACATCCAAACACTGTTTTGGAACAAAATATGAGTTTTCAGTTCATTCTTCAAAAGTTGCACTTTTGCCACAAGTTATGCTCAGAAACACTGTTTAGAGCGCTTACAGCGCCAGCAAACGCTGTTTTGAACGCCTTAATGCAAGCCTTACTACTTGTTTGGAAATGCATGTGTAACATTACAAACATGATAAAACAGCTTGTTATCACATCCAAACACTGTTTTCATTCAAAATATGAGTTTTCTTTTCATTCTTGAAAAGTTGCACTTTTGCCCCAAGTTATGCTCAGAAACACTGTTTAGAGCTCTTACAACGCCAGCAAACGCTGTTTTGAACGCCTTAATGCAAGCCTTACTACTTGTATGGAAATGCATGTGTAACATTACAAACATGATAAAACAGCTTGTTATCACATCCAAACACTGTTTTGGAACAAAATATGAGTTTTCAGTTCATTCTTCAAAAGTTGCACTTTTGCTCCAAGTTATGCTCAGAAACACTGTTTAGAGCGCTTACAGCGCCAGCAAACGCTGTTTTGAATGCCTTAATACAAGACTTACTACTTGTTTGGAAATGCATGTGTAACATTACAAACATGATAAAACAGCTTGTTATCACATCCAAACACTGTTTTGGAACAAAATATGAGTTTTCAGTTCATTCTTCAAAAGTTGCACTTTTGCCACAAGTTATGCTCAGAAACACTGTTTAGAGCTCTTACAACGCCAGCAAACGCTGTTTTGAACGCCTTAATGCAAGCCTTACTACTTGTATGGAAATGCATGTGTAACATTACAAACATGATAAAACAGCTTGTTATCACATCCAAACACTGTTTTGGAACAAAATATGAGTTTTCAGTTCATTCTTCAAAAGTTGCACTTTTGCTCCAAGTTATGCTCAGAAACACTGTTTAGAGCGCTTACAGCGCCAGCAAACGCTGTTTTGAACGCCTTAATGCAAGACTCACTACTTGATTGGAAATGCATGTGTAACATTACAAACATGATAAAACAGCTTGTTATCACATCCAAACACTGTTTTGGAACAAAATATGAGTTTTCAGTTCATTCTTCAAAAGTTGCACTTTTGCCACAAGTTATGCTCAGAAACACTGTTTAGAGCGCTTACAGCGCCAGCAAACGCTGTTTTGAACGCCTTAATGCAAGCCTTACTACTTGTTTGGAAATGCATGTGTAACATTACAAACATGATAAAACAGCTTGTTATCTCATCCAAACACTGTTTTGGAACAAAATATGAGTTTTCAGTTCATTCTTCAAAAGTTGCACTTTTGCTCCAAGTTATGCTCAGAAACACTGTTTAGAGCGCTTACAGCGCCAGCAATCGCTGTTTTGAACGACTTAATACAAGACTTACTACTTGATTGGAAATGCATGTGTAACATTACAAACATGATAAAACAGCTTGCTATCACATCCAAACACTGTTTTGGAACAAAATATGAGTTTTCAGTTCATTCTTCAAAAGTTGCACTTTTGCCACAAGTTATGCTCAGAAACACTGTTTAGAGCGCTTACAGCGCCAGCAAACGCTGTTTTGAACGCCTTAATGCAAGACTCACTACTTGATTGGAAATGCATGTGTAACATTACAAACATGATAAAACAGCTTGTTATCACATCCAAACACTGTTTTGGAACAAAATATGAGTTTTCAGTTCATTCTTCAAAAGTTGCACTTTTGCCACAAGTTATGCTCAGAAACACTGTTTAGAGCGCTTACAGCGCCAGCAAACGCTGTTTTGAACGCCTTAATGCAAGACTCACTACTTGATTGGAAATGCATGTGTAACATTACAAACATGATAAAACAGCTTGTTATCACATCCAAACACTGTTTTGGAACAAAATATGAGTTTTCAGTTCATTCTTCAAAAGTTGCACTTTTGCCACAAGTTATGCTCAGAAACACTGTTTAGAGCGCTTACAGCGCCAGCAAACGCTGTTTTGAACGCCTTAATGCAAGACTCACTACTTGATTGGAAATGCATGTGTAACATTACAAACATGATAAAACAGCTTGTTATCACATCCAAACACTGTTTTGGAACAAAATATGAGTTTTCAGTTCATTCTTCAAAAGTTGCACTTTTGCCACAAGTTATGCACAGAAACACTGTTTAGAGCGCTTACAGCGCCAGCAAACGCTGTTTTGAACGCCTTAATGCAAGCCTTACTACTTGTATGGAAATGCATGTGTAACATTACAAACATGATAAAACAGCTTGTTATCACATCCAAACACTGTTTTGGAACAAAATATGAGTTTTCAGTTCATTCTTCAAAAGTTGCACTTTTGCTCCAAGTTATGCTCAGAAACACTGTTTAGAGCGCTTACAGCGCCAGCAATCGCTGTTTTGAACGCCTTAATACAAGACTTACTACTTGATTGGAAATGCATGTGTAACATTACAAACATGATAAAACAGCTTGTTATCACATCCAAACACTGTTTTGGAACAAAATATGAGTTTTCAGTTCATTCTTCAAAAGTTGCACTTTTGCCACAAGTTATGCTCAGAAACACTGTTTAGAGCGCTTACAGCGCCAGCAAACGCTGTTTTGAACGCCTTAATGCAAGACTCACTACTTGATTGGAAATGCATGTGTAACATTACAAACATGATAAAACAGCTTGTTATCACATCCAAACACTGTTTTGGAACAAAATATGAGTTTTCAGTTCATTCTTCAAAAGTTGCACTTTTGCCACAAGTTATGCTCAGAAACACTGTTTAGAGCGCTTACAGCGCCAGCAAACGCTGTTTTGAACGCCTTAATGCAAGCCTTACTACTTGTTTGGAAATGCATGTGTAACATTACAAACATGATAAAACAGCTTGTTATCACATCCAAACACTGTTTTCATTCAAAATATGAGTTTTCTTTTCATTCTTGAAAAGTTGCACTTTTGCCCCAAGTTATGCTCAGAAACACTGTTTAGAGCTCTTACAACGCCAGCAAACGCTGTTTTGAACGCCTTAATGCAAGCCTTACTACTTGTATGGAAATGCATGTGTAACATTACAAACATGATAAAACAGCTTGTTATCACATCCAAACACTGTTTTGGAACAAAATATGAGTTTTCAGTTCATTCTTCAAAAGTTGCACTTTTGCTCCAAGTTATGCTCAGAAACACTGTTTAGAGCGCTTACAGCGCCAGCAAACGCTGTTTTGAACGCCTTAATGCAAGACTCACTACTTGATTGGAAATGCATGTGTAACATTACAAACATGATAAAACAGCTTGTTATCACATCCAAACACTGTTTTGGAACAAAATATGAGTTTTCAGTTCATTCTTCAAAAGTTGCACTTTTGCCACAAGTTATGCTCAGAAACACTGTTTAGAGCGCTTACAGCGCCAGCAAACGCTGTTTTGAACGCCTTAATGCAAGCCTTACCTACTTGTTTGGAAATGCATGTGTAACATTACAAACATGATAAAACAGCTTGTTATCTCATCCAAACACTGTTTTGGAACAAAATATGAGTTTTCAGTTCATTCTTCAAAAGTTGCACTTTTGCTCCAAGTTATGCTCAGAAACACTGTTTAGAGCGCTTACAGCGCCAGCAATCGCTGTTTTGAACGCCTTAATACAAGACTTACTACTTGATTGGAAATGCATGTGTAACATTACAAACATGATAAAACAGCTTGTTATCACATCCAAACACTGTTTTGGAACAAAATATGAGTTTTCAGTTCATTCTTCAAAAGTTGCACTTTTGCCACAAGTTATGCTCAGAAACACTGTTTAGAGCGCTTACAGCGCCAGCAAACGCTGTTTTGAACGCCTTAATGCAAGACTCACTACTTGATTGGAAATGCATGTGTAACATTACAAACATGATAAAACAGCTTGTTATCACATCCAAACACTGTTTTGGAACAAAATATGAGTTTTCAGTTCATTCTTCAAAAGTTGCACTTTTGCCACAAGTTATGCTCAGAAACACTGTTTAGAGCGCTTACAGCGCCAGCAAACGCTGTTTTGAACGCCTTAATGCAAGCCTTACTACTTGTTTGGAAATGCATGTGTAACATTACAAACATGATAAAACAGCTTGTTATCACATCCAAACACTGTTTTCATTCAAAATATGAGTTTTCTTTTCATTCTTGAAAAGTTGCACTTTTGCCCCAAGTTATGCTCAGAAACACTGTTTAGAGCTCTTACAACGCCAGCAAACGCTGTTTTGAACGCCTTAATGCAAGCCTTACTACTTGTATGGAAATGCATGTGTAACATTACAAACATGATAAAACAGCTTGTTATCACATCCAAACACTGTTTTGGAACACTGTTTTGGAACAAAATATGAGTTTTCAGTTCATTCTTCAAAAGTTGCACTTTTGCTCCAAGTTATGCTCAGAAACACTGTTTAGAGCGCTTACAGCGCCAGCAAACGCTGTTTTGAACGCCTTAATACAAGACTTACTACTTGTTTGGAAATGCATGTGTAACATTACAAACATGATAAAACAGCTTGTTATCACATCCAAACACTGTTTTGGAACAAAATATGAGTTTTCAGTTCATTCTTCAAAAGTTGCACTTTTGCCACAAGTTATGCTCAGAAACACTGTTTAGAGCTCTTACAACGCCAGCAAACGCTGTTTTGAACGCCTTAATGCAAGCCTTACTACTTGTATGGAAATGCATGTGTAACATTACAAACATGATAAAACAGCTTGTTATCACATCCAAACACTGTTTTGGAACAAAATATGAGTTTTCAGTTCATTCTTCAAAAGTTGCACTTTTGCTCCAAGTTATGCTCAGAAAACACTGTTTAGAGCGCTTACAGCGCCAGCAAACGCTGTTTTGAACGCCTTAATGCAAGACTCACTACTTGATTGGAAATGCATGTGTAACATTACAAACATGATAAAACAGCTTGTTATCACATCCAAAACACTGTTTTGGAACAAAATATGAGTTTTCAGTTCATTCTTCAAAAGTTGCACTTTTGCCACAAGTTATGCTCAGAAACACTGTTTAGAGCTCTTACAACGCCAGCAAACGCTGTTTTGAACGCCTTAATGCAAGACTTACTACTTGTTAGAAAATGGATGTGTAACATTACAAACATGATAAAACAGCTTGTTATCACATCCAAACACTGTTTTTCATTCAAAATATGAGTTTTCTTTTCATTCTTGAAAAGTTGCACTTTTGCCCCAAGTTATGCTCAGAAACACTGTTTAGAGCTCTTACAACGCCAGCAAACGCTGTTTTGAACGCCTTAATGCAAGCCTTACTACTTGTATGGAAATGCATGTGTAACATTACAAACATGATAAAACACCTTGTTATCACATCCAAACACTGTTTTGGAACAAAAATATGAGTTTTCAGTTCATTCTTCAAAAGTTGCACTTTTGCTCCAAGTTATGCTCAGAAGACACTGTTTAGAGCGCTTACAGCGCCAGCAAACGCTGTTTTGAATGCCTTAATACAAGACTTACTACTTGTTTGGAAATGCATGTGTAACATTACAAACATGATAAAACAGCTTGTTATTCACATCCAAACACTGTTTTGGAACAAAATATGAGTTTTCAGTTCATTCTTCAAAAGTTGCACTTTTGCCACAAGTTATGCTCAGAAACACTGTATAGAGCGCTTACAGCACCAGCAAACGCTGTTTTGAACGCCTTAATGCAAGACTCACTACTTGATTGGAAATGCATGTGTAACATTACAAACATGATAAAACAGCTTGTTATCACATCCAAACACTGTTTTGGAACCAAAATATGAGTTTTCAGTTCATTCTTCAAAAGTTGCACTTTTGCTCCAAGTTATGCTCAGAAACACTGTTTAGAGCGCTTACAGCGAAAGCAAACGCTGTTTTGAACGCCTTAATACAAGACTTACTACTTGTTTGGAAATGCATGTGTAACATTACAAACATGATAAAACAGCTTGTTATCACATCCAAACACTGTTTTGGAACAAAATATGAGTTTTTCAGTTCATTCTTCAAAAGTTGCACTTTTGCCACAAGTTATGCTCAGAAACACTGTTTAGAGCGCTTACAGCGCCAGCAAACGCTGTTTTGAACGCCTTAATACAAGACTTACTACTTGTTTGGAAATGCATGTGTAACATTACAAACATGATAAAACAGCTTGTTATCACATCCAAACACTGTTTTCATTCAAAATATGAGTTTTCTTTTCAATCTTGAAAAGTTGCACTTTTGCCCCAAGTTATGCTCAGAAACACTGTTTAGAGCTCTTACAACGCCAGCAAACGCTGTTTTGAACGCCTTAATGCAAGCCTTACTACTTGTATGGAAATGCATGTGTAACATTACAAACATGATAAAACAGCTTGTTATCACATCCAAACACTGTTTTGGAACAAAATATGAGTTTTCAGTTCATTCTTCAAAAGTTGCACTTTTGCTCCAAGTTATGCTCAGAAACACTGTTTAGAGCGCTTACAGCGCCAGCAAACCGCTGTTTTGAACGCCTTAATACAAGACTTATTACTTGTTTGGAAATGCATGTGTAACATTACAAACATGATAAAATAGCTTGTTATCACATCCAAACACTGTTTTGGAACAAAATATAAGTTTTCAGTTCATTCTTCAAAAGTTGCACTTTTGCCACAAGTTATGCTCAGAAACACTGTTTAGAGCGCTTACAGCGCCAGCAAACGCTGTTTTGAACGCCTTAATGCAAGACTCACTACTTGATTGGAAATGTATGTGTAACATTACAAACATGATAAAACAGCTTGTTATCACATCCAAACACTGTTTTGGAACAAAATATGAGTTTTCAGTTCATTCTTCAAAAGTTGCACTTTTGCCTCAAGTTATGCTCAGAAACACTGTTTAGAGCTCTTACAACGCCAGCAAACGCTTGTTTTGAACGCCTTAATGCAAGACTTACTACTTGTTAGAAAATGGATGTGTAACATTACAAACATGATAAAACAGCTTGTTATCACATCCAAACACTGTTTTCATTCAAAATATGAGTTTTCTTTTCATTCTTGAAAAGTTGCACTTTTGCCCCAAGTTATGCTCAGAAACACTGTTTAGAGCTCTTACAACGCCAGCAAACGCTGTTTTGAACGCCTTAATGCAAGCCTTACTACTTGTATGGAAATGCATGTGTAACATTACAAACATGATAAAACAGCTTGTTATCACATCCAAACACTGTTTTGGAACAAAATATGAGTTTTCAGTTCATTCTTCAAAAGTTGCACTTTTGCTCCAAGTTATGCTCAGAAACACTGTTTAGAGCGCTTACAGCGCCAGCAAACGCTGTTTTGAACGCCTTAATACAAGACTTACTACTTGTTTGGAAATGCATGTGTAACATTACAAACATGATAAAATAGCTTGTTATCACATCCAAACACTGTTTTGGAACAAAATATGAGTTTTCAGTTCATTCTTCAAAAGTTGCACTTTTGCCACAAGTTATGCTCAGAAACACTGTTTAGAGCGCTTACAGCGCCAGCAAACGCTGTTTTGAACGCCTTAATACAAGACTTACTACTTGTTTGGAAACGCATGTGTAACATTACAAACATGATAAAACAGCTTGTTATCACATCCAAACACTGTTTTAGAACAAAATATGAGTTTTCAGTTCATTCTTCAAAAGTTGCACTTTTGCTCCAAGTTATGCTCAGAAACACTGTTTAGAGCGCTTACAGCGCCAGCAAACGCTGTTATTGAACGCCTTAATACAAGACTTACTACTTGTTTGGAAATGCATGTGTAACATTACAAACATGATAAAACAGCTTGTTATCACATCCAAACACTGTTTTGGAACAAAATATGAGTTTTCAGTTCATTCTTCAAAAGTTGCACTTTTGCCACAAGTTATGCTCAGAAACACTGTTTAGAGCGCTTACAGCGCCAGCAAACGCTGTTTGAACGCCTTAATACAAGACTTATTACTTGTTTTGGAAATGCATGTGTAACATTACAAACATGATAAAATAGCCTTGTTATCACATCCAAACACTGTTTTGGAACAAAATATAAGTTTTCAGTTCATTCTTCAAAAGTTGCACTTTTGCCACAAGTTATGCTCAGAAACACTGTTTAGAGCGCTTACAGCGCCAGCAAACGCTGTTTTGAACGCCTTAATGCAAGACTCACTACTTGATTGGAAATGTATGTGTAACATTACAAACATGATAAAACAGCTTGTTATCACATCCAAACACTGTTTTGGAACAAAATATGAGTTTTCAGTTCATTCTTCAAAAGTTGCACTTTTGCCTCAAGTTATGCTCAGAAACACTGTTTAGAGCTCTTACAACGCCAGCAAACGCTGTTTTGAACGCCTTAATGCAAGACTTACTACTTGTTAGAAAATGGATGTGTAACATTACAAACATGATAAAACAGCTTGTTATCACATCCAAACACTGTTTTCATTCAAAATATGAGTTTTCTTTTCATTCTTGAAAAGTTGCACTTTTGCCCCAAGTTATGCTCAGAAACACTGTTTAGAGCTCTTACAACGCCAGCAAACGCTGTTTTTGAACGCCTTAATGCAAGCCTTACTACTTGTATGGAAATGCATGTGTAACATTACAAACATGATAAAACAGCTTGTTATCACATCCAAACACTGTTTTGGAACAAAATATGAGTTTTCAGTTCATTCTCAAAAGTTGCACTTTTGCTCCAAGTTATGCTCAGAAACACTGTTTAGAGCGCTTACAGCGCCAGCAAACGCTGTTTTGAACGCCTTAATACAAGACTTACTACTTGTTTGGAAATGCATGTGTAACATTACAAACATGATAAAATAGCTTGTTATCACATCCAAACACTGTTTTGGAACAAAATATGAGTTTTCAGTTCATTCTTCAAAAGTTGCACTTTTGCCACAAGTTATGCTCAGAAAACACTGTTTAGAGCGCTTACAGCGCCAGCAAACGCTGTTTTGAACGCCCTTAATACAAGACTTACTACTTGTTTGGAAACGCATGTGTAACATTACAACATGATAAAACAGCTTGTTATCACATCCAAACACTGTTTTAGAACAAAATATGAGTTTTCAGTTCATTCTTCAAAAGTTGCACTTTTGCTCCAAGTTATGCTCAGAAACACTGTTTAGAGCGCTTACAGCGCCAGCAAACGCTGTTTTGAACGCCTTAATACAAGACTTACTACTTGTTTGGAAATGCATGTGTAACATTACAAACATGATAAAACAGCTTGTTATCACATCCAAACACTGTTTTGGAACAAAATATGAGTTTTCAGTTCATTCTTCAAAAGTTGCACTTTGCCACAAGTTATGCTCAGAAACACTGTTTAGGAGCGCTTACAGCGCCAGCAAACGCTGTTTTGAACGCCTTAATGCAAGACTCACTACTTGATTGGAAATGCATGTGTAACATTACAAACATGATAAAACAGCTTGTTATCACATCCAAACACTGTTTTGAAACAAAATATGAGTTTTCAGTTCATTCTTCAAAAGTAGCACTTTTGCCACAAGTTATGCTCAGAAACACTGTTTAGAGCGTTTACAGCGCCAGCAAACGCTGTTTTGAACGCCTAAATGCAAGACTTACTACTTGTTTGGAAATGCATGTGTAACATTACAAACATGATAAAACAGCTTGTTATCACATCCAAACACTGGTTTTGGAACAAAATATGAGTTTTCAGTTCATTCTTCAAAAGTTGCACTTTTGCCACAAGTTATGCTCAGAAACACTGTTTAGAGCTCTTACAACGCCAGCAAACGCTGTTTTGAACGCCTTAATGCAAGACTTACTACTTGTTAGAAAATGGATGTGTAACATTACAAACATGATAAAACAGCTTGTTATCACATCCAAACACTGTTTTCATTCAAAATATGAGTTTTCTTTTCATTCTTGAAAAGTTGCACTTTTGCCCCAAGGTTATGCTCAGAAACACTGTTTAGAGCTCTTACAACGCCAGCAAACGCTGTTTGAACGCCTTAATGCAAGCCTTACTACTTGTATGGAAATGCATGTGTAACATTACAAACATGATAAAACAGCTTGTTATCACATCCAAAACACTGTTTGGAACAAAATATGAGTTTTCAGTTCATTCTTCAAAAGTTGCACTTTTGCTCCAAGTTATGCTCAGAAACACTGTTTAGAGCGCTTACAGCGCCAGCAAACGCTGTTTTGAACGCCTTAATACAAGACTTACTACTTGTTTGGAAATGCATGTGTAACATTACAAACATGATAAAATAGCTTGTTATCACATCCAAACACTGTTTTGGAACAAAATATGAGTTTTCAGTTCATTCTTCAAAAGTTGCACTTTTGCCACAAGTTATGTTCAGAAACACTGTTTAGAGCGCTTACAGCGCCAGCAAACGCTGTTTTGAACGCCTTAATACAAGACTTACTACTTGTTTGGAAACGCATGTGTAACATTACAAACATGATAAAACAGCTTGTTATCACATCCAAACACTGTTTTAGAACAAAATATGAGTTTTCAGTTCATTCTTCAAAAGTTGCACTTTTGCTCCAAGTTATGCTCAGAAAACACTGTTTAGAGCGCTTACAGCGCCAGCAAACGCTGTTTTGAACGCCTTAATACAAGACTTACTACTTGTTTGGAAATGCATGTGTAACATTACAAACATGATAAAACAGCTTGTTATCTCATCCAAACACTGTTTTGGAACAAAATATGAGTTTTCAGTTCATTCTTCAAAAGTTGCACTTTTGCCACAAGTTATGCTCAGAAACACTGTTTAGAGCTCTTACAACGCCAGCAAACGCTGTTTTGAACGCCTTAATGCAAGCCTTACTACTTGTATGGAAATGCATGTGTAACATTACAAACATGATAAAACAGCTTGTTATCACATCCAAACACTGTTTTGGAACAAAATATGAGTTTTCAGTTCATTCTTCAAAAGTTGCACTTTTGCTCCAAGTTATGCTCAGAAACACTGTTTAGAGCGCTTACAGCGCCAGCAAACGCTGTTTTGAACGCCTTAATACAAGACTTACTACTTGTTTGGAAATGCATGTGTAACATTACAAACATGATAAAATAGCTTGTTATCACATCCAAACACTGTTTTGGAACAAAATATGAGTTTTCAGTTCATTCTTCAAAAGTTGCACTTTTGCCACAAGTTATGCTCAGAAACACTGTTTAGAGCGCTTACAGCGCCAGCAAACGCTGTTTTGAACGCCTTAATACAAGACTTACTACTTGTTTGGAAACGCATGTGTAACATTACAAACATGATAAAACAGCTTGTTATCACATCCAAACACTGTTTTAGAACAAAATATGAGTTTTCAGTTCATTCTTCAAAAGTTGCACTTTTGCTCCAAGTTATGCTCAGAAACACTGTTTAGAGCGCTTACAGCGCCAGCAAACGCTGTTTTGAACTGCCTTAATACAAGACTTACTACTTGTTTGGAAATGCATGTGTAACATTACAAACATGATAAAACAGCTTGTTATCTCATCCAAACACTGTTTTGGAACAAAATATGAGTTTTCAGTTCATTCTTCAAAAGTTGCACTTTTGCCACAAGTTATGCTCAGAAACACTGTTTAGAGCTCTTACAACGCCAGCAAACGCTGTTTTGAACGCCTTAATGCAAGCCTTACTACTTGTATGGAAATGCATGTGTAACATTACAAACATGATAAAACAGCTTGTTATCACATCCAAACACTGTTTTGGAACAAAATATGAGTTTTCAGTTCATTCTTCAAAGTTGCACTTTTGCTCCAAGTTATGCTCAGAAACACTGTTTAGAGCGCTTACAGCGCCAGCAAACGCTGTTTTGAACGCCTTAATACAAGACTTACTACTTGATTGGAAATGCATGTGTAACATTACAAACATGATAAAACAGCTTGTTATCACATCCAAACACTGTTTTGGAACAAAATATGAGTTTTCAGTTCATTCTTCAAAAGTTGCACTTTTGCCACAAGTTATGCTCAGAAACACTGTTTAGAGCGCTTACAGCGCCAGCAAACGCTGTTTTGAACGCCTTAATGCAAGACTCACTACTTGATTGGAAATGCATGTGTAACATTACAAACATGATAAAACAGCTTGTTATCACATCCAAACACTGTTTTGGAACAAAATATGAGTTTTCAGTTCATTCTTCAAAAGTTGCACTTTTGCCACAAGTTATGCTCAGAAACACTGTTTAGAGCGCTTACAGCGCCAGCAAACGCTGTTTTGAACGCCTTAATGCAAGCCTTACTACTTGTTTGGAAATGCATGTGTAACATTACAAACATGATAAAACAGCTTGTTATCACATCCAAACACTGTTTTCATTCAAAATATGAGTTTTCTTTTCATTCTTGAAAAGTTGCACTTTTGCCCCAAGTTATGCTCAGAAACACTGTTTAGAGCTCTTACAACGCCAGCAAACGCTGTTTTGAACGCCTTAATGCAAGCCTTACTACTTGTATGGAAATGCATGTGTAACATTACAAACATGATAAAACAGCTGTTATCACATCCAAACACTGTTTTGGAACAAAATATGAGTTTTCAGTTCATTCTTCAAAAGTTGCACTTTTGCTCCAAGTTATGCTCAGAAACACTGTTTAGAGCGCTTACAGCGCCAGCAAACGCTGTTTTTGAACGCCTTAATACAAGACTTACTACTTGTTTGGAAATGCATGTGTAACATTACAAACATGATAAAATAGCTTGTTATCACATCCAAACACTGTTTTGGAACAAAATATGAGTTTTCAGTTCATTCTTCAAAAGTTGCACTTTTGCCACAAGTTATGCTCAGAAACACTGTTTAGAGCGCTTACAGCGCCAGCAAACGCTGTTTTGAACGCCTTAATACAAGACTTACTACTTGTTTGGAAACGCATGTGTAACATTACAAACATGATAAAACAGCTTGTTATCACATCCAAACACTGTTTTAGAACAAAATATGAGTTTTCAGTTCATTCTTCAAAAGTTGCACTTTTGCTCCAAGTTATGCTCAGAAACACTGTTTAGAGCGCTTACAGCGCCAGCAAACGCTGTTTTGAACGCCTTAATACAAGACTTACTACTTGTTTGGAAATGCATGTGTAACATTACAAACATGATAAAACAGCTTGTTATCTCATCCAAACACTGTTTTGGAACAAAATATGAGTTTTCAGTTCATTCTTCAAAAGTTGCACTTTTGCCACAAGTTATGCTCAGAAACACTGTTTAGAGCTCTTACAACGCCAGCAAACGCTGTTTTGAACGCCTTAATGCAAGCCTTACTACTTGTATGGAAATGCATGTGTAACATTACAAACATGATAAAACAGCTTGTTATCACATCCAAACACTGTTTTGGAACAAAATATGAGTTTTCAGTTCATTCTTCAAAAGTTGCACTTTTGCTCCAAGTTATGCTCAGAAACACTGTTTAGAGCGCTTACAGCGCCAGCAAACGCTGTTTTGAACGCCTTAATACAAGACTTACTACTTGATTGGAAATGCATGTGTAACATTACAAACATGATAAAACAGCTTGTTATCACATCCAAACACTGTTTTGGAACAAAATATGAGTTTTCAGTTCATTCTTCAAAAGTTGCACTTTTGCCACAAGTTATGCTCAGAAACACTGTTTAGAGCGCTTACAGCGCCAGCAAACGCTGTTTTGAACGCCTTAATGCAAGACTCACTACTTGATTGGAAATGCATGTGTAACATTACAAACATGATAAAACAGCTTGTTATCACATCCAAACACTGTTTTGGAACAAAATATGAGTTTTCAGTTCATTCTTCAAAAGTTGCACTTTTGCCACAAGTTATGCTCAGAAACACTGTTTAGAGCGCTTACAGCGCCAGCAAACGCTGTTTTGAACGCCTTAATGCAAGCCTTACTACTTGTTTGGAAATGCATGTGTAACATTACAAACATGATAAAACAGCTTGTTATCACATCCAAACACTGTTTTCATTCAAAATATGAGTTTTCTTTTCATTCTTGAAAAGTTGCACTTTTGCCCCAAGTTATGCTCAGAAACACTGTTTAGAGCGCTTACAGCGCCAGCAAACGCTGTTTTGAACGCCTTAATGCAAGCCTTACTACTTGTTTGGAAATGCATGTGTAACATTACAAACATGATAAAACAGCTTGTTATCACATCCAAACACTGTTTTCATTCAAAATATGAGTTTTCTTTTCATTCTTGAAAAGTTGCACTTTTGCCCCAAGTTATGCTCAGAAACACTGTTTAGAGCTCTTACAACGCCAGCAAACGCTGTTTTGAACGCCTTAATGCAAGCCTTACTACTTGTATGGAAATGCATGTGTAACATTACAAACATGATAAAACAGCTTGTTATCACATCCAAACACTGTTTTGGAACAAAATATGAGTTTTCAGTTCATTCTTCAAAAGTTGCACTTTTGCCACAAGTTATGCTCAGAAACACTGTTTAGAGCGCTTACAGCGCCAGCAAACGCTGTTTTGAACGCCTTAATGCAAGACTTACTACTTGTTTGGAAATGCATGTGTAACATTACAACATGATAAAATAGCTTGTTATCACATCCAAACACTGTTTTGGAACAAAATATGAGTTTTCAGTTCATTCTTCAAAAGTTGCACTTTTGCCACAAGTTATGCTCAGAAACACTGTTTAGAGCGCTTACAGCGCCAGCAAACGCTGTTTTGAACGCCTTAATACAAGACTTACTACTTGTTTGGAAACGCATGTGTAACATTACAAACATGATAAAACAGCTTGTTATCACATCCAAACACTGTTTTAGAACAAAATATGAGTTTTCAGTTCATTCTTCAAAAGTTGCACTTTTGCTCCAAGTTATGCTCAGAAACACTGTTTAGAGCGCTTACAGCGCCAGCAAACGCTGTTTTGAACGCCTTAATACAAGACTTACTACTTGTTTGGAAATGCATGTGTAACATTACAAACATGATAAAACAGCTTGTTATCTCATCCAAACACTGTTTTGGAACAAAATATGAGTTTTCAGTTCATTCTTCAAAAGTTGCACTTTTGCCACAAGTTATGCTCAGAAACACTGTTTAGAGCTCTTACAACGCCAGCAAACGCTGTTTTGAACGCCTTAATGCAAGCCTTACTACTTGTATGGAAATGCATGTGTAACATTACAAACATGATAAAACAGCTTGTTATCACATCCAAACACTGTTTGGAACAAAATATGAGTTTTCAGTTCATTCTTCAAAAGTTGCACTTTGCTCCAAGTTATGCTCAGAAACACTGTTTAGAGCGCTTACAGCGCCAGCAAACGCTGTTTTGAACGCCTTAATACAAGACTTACTACTTGATTGGAAATGCATGTGTAACATTACAAACATGATAAAACAGCTTGTTATCACATCCAAACACTGTTTTGGAACAAAATATGAGTTTTCAGTTCATTCTTCAAAAGTTGCACTTTTGCCACAAGTTATGCTCAGAAACACTGTTTAGAGCGCTTACAGCGCCAGCAAACGCTGTTTTGAACGCCTTAATGCAAGACTCACTACTTGATTGGAAATGCATGTGTAACATTACAAACATGATAAAACAGCTTGTTATCACATCCAAACACTGTTTTGGAACAAAATATGAGTTTTCAGTTCATTCTTCAAAAGTTGCACTTTTGCCACAAGTTATGCTCAGAAACACTGTTTAGAGCGCTTACAGCGCCAGCAAACGCTGTTTTGAACGCCTTAATGCAAGCCTTTCTACTTGTTTGGAAATGCATGTGTAACATTACAAACATGATAAAACAGCTTGTTATCACATCCAAACACTGTTTTCATTCAAAATATGAGTTTTCTTTTCATTCTTGAAAAGTTGCACTTTTGCCCCAAGTTATGCTCAGAAACACTGTTTAGAGCTCTTACAACGCCAGCAAACGCTGTTTTGAACGCCTTAATGCAAGCCTTACTACTTGTATGGAAATGCATGTGTAACATTACAAACATGATAAAACAGCTTGTTATCACATCCAAACACTGTTTTGGAACAAAATATGAGTTTTCAGTTCATTCTTCAAAAGTTGCACTTTTGCTCCAAGTTATGCTCAGAAACACTGTTTAGAGCGCTTACAGCGCCAGCAAACGCTGTTTTGAACGCCTTAATACAAGACTTACTACTTGTTTGGAAATGCATGTGTAACATTACAAACATGATAAAACAGCTTGTTATCACATCCAAACACTGTTTTGGAACAAAATATGAGTTTTCAGTTCATTCTTCAAAAGTTGCACTTTTGCCACAAGTTATGCTCAGAAACACTGTTTAGAGCTCTTACAACGCCAGCAAACGCTGTTTTGAACGCCTTAATGCAAGCCTTACTACTTGTATGGAAATGCATGTGTAACATTACAAACATGATAAAACAGCTTGTTATCACATCCAAACACTGTTTTGGAACAAAATATGAGTTTTCAGTTCATTCTTCAAAAGTTGCACTTTTGCCACAAGTTATGCTCAGAAACACTGTTTAGAGCTCTTACAACGCCAGCAAACGCTGTTTTGAACGCCTTAATGCAAGACTTACTACTTGTTAGAAAATGGATGTGTAACATTACAAACATGATAAAACAGCTTGTTATCACATCCAAACACTGTTTTCATTCAAAATATGAGTTTTCTTTTCATTCTTGAAAAGTTGCACTTTTGCCCCAAGTTATGCTCAGAAACACTGTTTAGAGCTCTTACAACGCCAGCAAACGCTGTTTTGAACGCCTTAATGCAAGCCTTACTACTTGTATGGAAATGCATGTGTAACATTACAAACATGATAAAACAGCTTGTTATCACATCCAAACACTGTTTTGGAACAAAATATGAGTTTTCAGTTCATTCTTCAAAAGTTGCACTTTTGCTCCAAGTTATGCTCAGAAACACTGTTTAGAGCGCTTACAGCGCCAGCAAACGCTGTTTTGAACGCCTTAATGCAAGACTCACTACTTGATTGGAAATGCATGTGTAACATTACAAACATGATAAAACAGCTTGTTATCACATCCAAACACTGTTTTGGAACAAAATATGAGTTTTCAGTTCATTCTTCAAAAGTTGCACTTTTGCTCCAAGTTATGCTCAGAAACACTGTTTAGAGCGCTTACAGCTCCAGCAAACGCTGTTTTGAACGCCTTAATACAAGACTTACTACTTGTTTGGAAATGCATGTGTAACATTACAAACATTATAAAACAGCTTGTTATCACATCCAAACACTGTTTTGGAACAAAATATGAGTTTTCAGTTCATTCTTCAAAAGTTGCACTTTTGCCACAAGTTATGCTCAGAAACACTGTTTAGAGCGCTTACAGCGCCAGCAAACGCTGTTTTGAACGCCTTAATACAAGACTTACTACTTGTTTGGAAATGCATGTGTAACATTACAAACATGATAAAACAGCTTGTTATCACATCCAAACACTGTTTTCATTCAAAATATGAGTTTTCTTTTCATTCTTGAAAGTTGCACTTTTGCCCCAAGTTATGCTCAGAAACACTGTTTAGAGCTCTTACAACGCCAGCAAACGCTGTTTTGAACGCCTTAATGCAAGCCTTACTACTTGTATGGAAATGCATGTGTAACATTACAAACATGATAAAACAGCTTGTTATCACATCCAAACACTGTTTTGGAACAAAATATGAGTTTTCAGTTCATTCTTCAAAAGTTGCACTTTTGCTCCAAGTTATGCTCAGAAACACTGTTTAGAGTGCTTACAGCGCCAGCAAACGCTGTTTTGAACGCCTTAATACAAGACTTACTACTTGTTTGGAAATGCATGTGTAACATTACAAACATGATAAAATAGCTTGTTATCACATCCAAACACTGTTTTGGAACAAAATATGAGTTTTCAGTTCATTCTTCAAAAGTTGCACTTTTGCCACAAGTTATGCTCAGAAACACTGTTTAGAGCGCTTACAGCGCCAGCAAACGCTGTTTTGAACGCCTTAATGCAAGACTCACTACTTGATTGGAAATGCATGTGTAACATTACAAACATGATAAAACAGCTTGTTATCACATCCAAACACTGTTTTGGAACAAAATATGAGTTTTCAGTTCATTCTTCAAAAGTTGCACTTTTGCTCCAAGTTATGCTCAGAAACAATGTTTAGAGCGCTTACAGCGCCAGCAAACGCTGTTTTGAACGCCTTAATACAAGACTTACTACTTGATTGGAAATGCATGTGTAACATTACAAACATGATAAAACAGCTTGTTATCACATCCAAACACTGTTTTGGAACAAAATATGAGTTTTCAGTTCATTCTTCAAAAGTTGCACTTTTGCCACAAGTTATGCTCAGAAACACTGTTTAGAGCGCTTACAGCGCCAGCAAACGCTGTTTTGAACGCCTTAATGCAAGACTCACTACTTGATTGGAAATGCATGTGTAACATTACAAACATGATAAAACAGCTTGTTATCACATCCAAACACTGTTTTGGAACAAAATATGAGTTTTCAGTTCATTCTTCAAAAGTTGCACTTTTGCCACAAGTTATGCTCAGAAACACTGTTTAGAGCGCTTACAGCGCCAGCAAACGCTGTTTTGAACGCCTTAATGCAAGCCTTACTACTTGTTTGGAAATGCATGTGTAACATTACAAACATGATAAAACAGCTTATCACATCCAAACACTGTTTTCATTCAAAATATGAGTTTTCTTTTCATTCTTGAAAGTTGCACTTTTGCCCCAAGTTATGCTCAGAAACACTGTTTAGAGCTCTTACAACGCCAGCAAACGCTGTTTTGAACGCCTTAATGCAAGCCTTACTACTTGTATGGAAATGCATGTGTAACATTACAAACATGATAAAACAGCTTGTTATCACATCCAAACACTGTTTTGGAACAAAATATGAGTTTTCAGTTCATTCTTCAAAAGTTGCACTTTTGCCACAAGTTATGCTCAGAAACACTGTTTAGAGCTCTTACAACGCCAGCAAACGCTGTTTTGAACGCCTTAATGCAAGCCTTACTACTTGTATGGAAATGCATGTGTAACATTACAAACATGATAAAACAGCTTGTTATCACATCCAAACACTGTTTTGGAACAAAATATGAGTTTTCAGTTCATTCTTCAAAAGTTGCACTTTTGCCACAAGTTATACTCAGAAACACTGTTTAGAGCTCTTACAACGCCAGCAAACGCTGTTTTGAACGCCTTAATGCAAGACTTACTACTTGTTAGAAAATGGATGTGTAACATTACAAACATGATAAAACAGCTTGTTATCACATCCAAACACTGTTTTCATTCAAAATATGAGTTTTCTTTTCATTCTTGAAAAGTTGCACTTTTGCCCCAAGTTATGCTCAGAAACACTGTTTAGAGCTCTTACAACGCCAGCAAACGCTGTTTTGAACGCCTTAATGCAAGCCTTACTACTTGTATGGAAATGCATGTGTAACATTACAAACATGATAAAACAGCTTGTTATCACATCCAAACACTGTTTTGGAACAAAATATGAGTTTTCAGTTCATTCTTCAAAAGTTGCACTTTTGCTCCAAGTTATGCTCAGAAACACTGTTTAGAGCGCTTACAGCGCCAGCAAACGCTGTTTTGAACGCCTTAATACAAGACTTACCTACTTGTTAGGAAATGCATGTGTAACATTACAAACATGATAAAACAGCTTGTTATCACATCCAAACACTGTTTTAGAACCAAATATGAGTTTTCAGTTCATTCTTCAAAAGTTGCACTTTTGCTCCAAGTTATGCTCAGAAACAATGTTTAGAGCGCTTACAGCGCCAGCAAACGCTGTTTTGAACGCCTTAATGCAAGACTTACTACTTGTTAGAAAATGGATGTGTAACATTACAAACATGATAAAACAGCTTGTTATCACATCCAAACACTGTTTTCATTCAAAATATGAGTTTTCTTTTCATTCTTGAAAAGTTGCACTTTTGCTCCAAGTTATGCTCAGAAACACTGTTTAGAGCGCTTACAGCGCCAGCAAACGCTGTTTTGAACGCCTTAATGCAAGCCTTACCTACTTGTTAGGAAATGCATGTGTAACATTACAAACATGATAAAACAGCTTGTTATCACATCCAAACACTGTTTTAGAACAAAATATGAGTTTTCAGTTCATTCTTCAAAAGTTGCACTTTTGCTCCAAGTTATGCTCAGAAACACTGTTTAGAGCGCTTACAGCGCCAGCAAACGCTGTTTTGAACGCCTTAATGCAAGACTTACTACTTGTTAGAAAATGGATGTGTAACATTACAAACATGATAAAACAGCTTGTTATCACATCCAAACACTGTTTTCATTAAAATATGAGTTTTCTTTTCATTCTTGAAAAGTTGCACTTTTGCCCCAAGTTATGCTCAGAAACACTGTTTAGAGCTCTTACAACGCCAGCAAACGCTGTTTTGAACGCCTTAATGCAAGCCTTACCTACTTGTTAGGAAATGCATGTGTAACATTACAAACATGATAAAACAGCTTGTTATCACATCCAAACACTGTTTTGGAACAAAATATGAGTTTTCAGTTCATTCTTCAAAAGTTGCACTTTTGCCACAAGTTATGCTCAGAAACACTGTTTAGAGCTCTTACAACGCCAGCAAACGCTGTTTTGAACGCCTTAATGCAAGCCTTACTACTTGTTAGGAAATGCATGTGTAACATTACAAACGTGATAAAACAGCTTGTTATCACATCCAAACACTGTTTTGGAACAAAATATGAGTTTTCAGTTCATTCTTCAAAAGTTGCACTTTTGCTCCAAGTTATGCTCAGAAACACTGTTTAGAGCGCTTACAGCGCCAGCAAACGCTGTTTTGAACGCCTTAATGCAAGCCTTACCTACTTGTTAGGAAATGCATGTGTAACATTACAAACATGATAAAACAGCTTGTTATCACATCCAAACACTGTTTTAGAACAAAATATGAGTTTTCAGTTCATTCTTCAAAAGTTGCACTTTTGCTCCAAGTTATGCTCAGAAACACTGTTTAGAGCGCTTACAGCGCCAGCAAACGCTGTTTTGAACGCCTTAATGCAAGCCTTACCTACTTGTTAGGAAATGCATGTGTAACATTACAAACATGATAAAACAGCTTGTTATCACATCCAAACACTGTTTTAGAACAAAATATGAGTTTTCAGTTCATTCTTCAAAAGTTGCACTTTTGCTCCAAGTTATGCTCAGAAACACTGTTTAGAGCGCTTACAGCGCCAGCAAACGCTGTTTTGAACGCCTTAATACAAGACTTACCTGCTTGTTAGGAAATGCATGTGTAACATTACAAACATGATAAAACAGCTTGTTATCACATCCAAACACTGTTTTAGAACAAAATATGAGTTTTCAGTTCATTCTTCAAAAGTTGCACTTTTGCTCCAAGTTATGCTCAGAAACACTGTTTAGAGCGCTTACAGCGCCAGCAAACGCTGTTTTGAACGCCTTAATGCAAGCCTTACCTACTTGTTAGGAAATGCATGTGTAACATTACAAACATGATAAAACAGCTTGTTATCACATCCAAACACTGTTTTAGAACAAAATATGAGTTTTCAGTTCATTCTTCAAAAGTTGCACTTTTGCTCCAAGTTATGCTCAGAAACACTGTTTAGAGCGCTTACAGCGCCAGCAAACGCTGTTTGAACGCCTTAATGCAAGCCTTACCTACTTGTTAGGAAATGCATGTGTAACATTACAAACATGATAAAACAGCTTGTTATCACATCCAAACACTGTTTTAGAACAAAATATGAGTTGTTTTAGAACAAAATATGAGTTTTCAGTTCATTCTTCAAAAGTTGCACTTTTGCTCCAAGTTATGCTCAGAAACACTGTTTAGAGCGCTTACAGCGCCAGCAAACGCTGTTTTGAACGCCTTAATGCAAGACTTACTACTTGTTAGAAAATGGATGTGTAACATTACAAACATGATAAAACAGCTTGTTATCACATCCAAACACTGTTTTCATTAAAAATATGAGTTTTCTTTTCATTCTTGAAAAGTTGCACTTTTTGCCCCAAGTTATGCTCAGAAACACTGTTTAGAGCTCTTACAACGCCAGCAAACGCTGTTTTGAACGCCTTAATGCAAGCCTTACCTACTTGTTAGGAAATGCATGTGTAACATTACAAACATGATAAAACAGCTTGTTATCACATCCAAACACTGTTTTAGAACAAAATATGAGTTTTCAGTTCATTCTTCAAAAGTTGCACTTTTGCTCCAAGTTATGCTCAGAAACACTGTTTAGAGCGCTTACAGCGCCAGCAAACGCTGTTTTGAACGCCTTAATGCAAGCCTTACCTACTTGTTAGAAAATGGATGTGTAACATTACAAACATGATAAAACAGCTTGTTATCACATCCAAACACTGTTTTGGAACAAAATATGAGTTTTTCAGTTCATTCTTCAAAAGTTGCACTTTTGCTCCAAGTTATGCTCAGAAACACTGTTTAGAGCGCTTACAGCGCCAGCAAACGCTGTTTTGAACGCCTTAATACAAGACTTACCTACTTGTTAGGAAATGCATGTGTAAACATTACAAACATGATAAAACAGCTTGTTATCACATCCAAACACTGTTTTAGAACAAAATATGAGTTTTCAGTTCATTCTTCAAAAGTTGCACTTTTGCTCCAAGTTATGCTCAGAAACACTGTTTAGAGCGCTTACAGCGCCAGCAAACGCTGTTTTGAACGCCTTAATGCAAGACTTACTACTTGTTAGAAAATGGATGTGTAACATTACAAACATGATAAAACAGCTTGTTATCACATCCAAACACTGTTTTCATTCAAAATATGAGTTTTCTTTTCATTCTTGAAAAGTTGCACTTTTGCTCCAAGTTATGCTCAGAAACACTGTTTAGAGCGCTTACAGCGCCAGCAAACGCTGTTTTGAACGCCTTAATGCAAGCCTTCACCTACTTGTTAGGAAATGCATGTGTAACATTACAAACATGATAAAACAGCTTGTTATCACATCCAAACACTGTTTTAGAACAAAATATGAGTTTTCAGTTCATTCTTCAAAAGTTGCACTTTTGCTCCAAGTTATGCTCAGAAACACTGTTTAGAGCGCTTACAGCGCCAGCAAACGCTGTTTTGAACGCCTTAATGCAAGACTTACTACTTGTTAGAAAATGGATGTGTAACATTACAAACATGATAAAACAGCTTGTTATCACATCCAAACACTGTTTTCATTAAAAATATGAGTTTTCTTTTCATTCTTGAAAAGTTGCACTTTTGCCCCAAGTTATGCTCAGAAACACTGTTTAGAGCTCTTACAACGCCAGCAAACGCTGTTTTGAACGCCTTAATGCAAGCCTTACCTACTTGTTAGGAAATGCATGTGTAACATTACAAACATGATAAAACAGCTTGTTATCACATCCAAACACTGTTTTGGAACAAAATATGAGTTTTCAGTTCATTCTTCAAAAGTTGCACTTTTGCCACAAGTTATGCTCAGAAACACTGTTTAGAGCTCTTACAACGCCAGCAAACGCTGTTTTGAACGCCTTAATGCAAGCCTTACTACTTGTTAGGAAATGCATGTGTAACATTACAAACATGATAAAACAGCTTGTTATCACATCCAAACACTGTTTTGGAACAAAATATGAGTTTTCAGTTCATTCTTCAAAAGTTGCACTTTTGCTCCAAGTTATGCTCAGAAACACTGTTTAGAGCGCTTACAGCGCCAGCAAACGCTGTTTTGAACGCCTTAATGCAAGCCTTACCTACTTGTTAGGAAATGCATGTGTAACATTACAAACATGATAAAACAGCTTGTTATCACATCCAAACACTGTTTTAGAACAAAATATGAGTTTTCAGTTCATTCTTCAAAAGTTGCACTTTTGCTCCAAGTTATGCTCAGAAACACTGTTTAGAGCGCTTACAGCGCCAGCAAACGCTGTTTTGAACGCCTTAATGCAAGCCTTACCTACTTGTTAGGAAATGCATGTGTAACATTACAAACATGATAAAACAGCTTGTTATCACATCCAAACACTGTTTTAGAACAAAATATGAGTTTTCAGTTCATTCTTCAAAAGTTGCACTTTTGCTCCAAGTTATGCTCAGAAACACTGTTTAGAGCGCTTACAGCGCCAGCAAACGCTGTTTTGAACGCCTTAATACAAGACTTACCTACTTGTTAGGAAATGCATGTGTAACATTACAAACATGATAAAACAGCTTGTTATCACATCCAAACACTGTTTTAGAACAAAATATGAGTTTTCAGTTCATTCTTCAAAAGTTGCACTTTTGCTCCAAGTTATGCTCAGAAACACTGTTTAGAGCGCTTACAGCGCCAGCAAACGCTGTTTTGAACGCCTTAATGCAAGACTTACTACTTGTTAGAAAATGGATGTGTAACATTACAAACATGATAAAACAGCTTGTTATCACATCCAAACACTGTTTTAGAACAAAATATGAGTTTTCAGTTCATTCTTCAAAAGTTGCACTTTTGCTCCAAGTTATGCTCAGAAACACTGTTTAGAGCGCTTACAGCGCCAGCAAACGCTGTTTTGAACGCCTTAATGCAAGACTTACTACTTGTTAGAAATGGATGTGTAACATTACAAACATGATAAAACAGCTTGTTATCACATCCAAACACTGTTTTCATTAAAAATATGAGTTTTCTTTTCATTCTTGAAAAGTTGCACTTTTGCCCCAAGTTATGCTCAGAAACACTGTTTAGAGCTCTTACAACGCCAGCAAACGCTGTTTTGAACGCCTTAATGCAAGCCTTACCTACTTGTTAGGAAATGCATGTGTAACATTACAAACATGATAAAACAGCTTGTTATCACATCCAAACACTGTTTTAGAACAAAATATGAGTTTTCAGTTCATTCTTCAAAAGTTGCACTTTTGCTCCAAGTTATGCTCAGAAACACTGTTTAGAGCGCTTACAGCGCCAGCAAACGCTGTTTTGAACGCCTTAATGCAAGCCTTACCTACTTGTTAGAAAATGGATGTGTAACATTACAAACATGATAAAACAGCTTGTTATCACATCCAAACACTGTTTTGGAACAAAATATGAGTTTTCAGTTCATTCTTCAAAAGTTGCACTTTTGCTCCAAGTTATGCTCAGAAACACTGTTTAGAGCGCTTACAGCGCCAGCAAACGCTGTTTTGAACGCCTTAATACAAGACTTACCTACTTGTTAGGAATGCATGTGTAACATTACAAACATGATAAAACAGCTTGTTATCACATCCAAACACTGTTTTAGAACAAAATATGAGTTTTCAGTTCATTCTTCAAAAGTTGCACTTTTGCTCCAAGTTATGCTCAGAAAACACTGTTTAGAGCGCTTACAGCGCCAGCAAACGCTGTTTTGAACGCCTTAATGCAAGACTTACTACTTGTTAGAAAATGGATGTGTAACATTACAAACATGATAAAACAGCTTGTTATCACATCCAAACACTGTTTTCATTCAAAATATGAGTTTTCTTTTCATTCTTGAAAAGTTGCACTTTTGCTCCAAGTTATGCTCAGAAACACTGTTTAGAGCGCTTACAGCGCCAGCAAACGCTGTTTTGAACGCCTTAATGCAAGCCTTACCTACTTGTTAGGAAATGCATGTGTAACATTACAAACATGATAAAACAGCTTGTTATCACATCCAAACACTGTTTTAGAACAAAATATGAGTTTTCAGTTCATTCTTCAAAAGTTGCACTTTTGCTCAAGTTATGCTCAGAAACACTGTTTAGAAGCGCTTACAGCGCCAGCAAACGCTGTTTTGAACGCCTTAATGCAAGACTTACTACTTGTTAGAAAATGGATGTGTAACATTACAAACATGATAAAACAGCTTGTTATCACATCCAAACACTGTTTTCATTAAAAATATGAGTTTTCTTTTCATTCTTGAAAAGTTGCACTTTTGCCCCAAGTTATGCTCAGAAACACTGTTTAGAGCTCTTACAACGCCAGCAAACGCTGTTTTGAACGCCTTAATGCAAGCCTTACCTACTTGTTAGGAAATGCATGTGTAACATTACAAACATGATAAAACAGCTTGTTATCACATCCAAACACTGTTTTGGAACAAAATATGAGTTTTCAGTTCATTCTTCAAAAGTTGCACTTTTGCCACAAGTTATGCTCAGAAACACTGTTTAGAGCTCTTACAACGCCAGCAAACGCTGTTTTGAACGCCTTAATGCAAGCCTTACTACTTGTTAGGAAATGCATGTGTAACATTACAAACATGATAAAACAGCTTGTTATCACATCCAAACACTGTTTTGGAACAAAATATGAGTTTTCAGTTCATTCTTCAAAAGTTGCACTTTTGCTCCAAGTTATGCTCAGAAACACTGTTTAGAGCGCTTACAGCGCCAGCAAACGCTGTTTTGAACGCCTTAATGCAAGCCTTACCTACTTGTTAGGAAATGCATGTGTAACATTACAAACATGATAAAACAGCTTGTTATCACATCCAAACACTGTTTTAGAACAAAATATGAGTTTTCAGTTCATTCTTCAAAAGTTGCACTTTTGCTCCAAGTTATGCTCAGAAACACTGTTTAGAGCGCTTACAGCGCCAGCAAACGCTGTTTTGAACGCCTTAATGCAAGCCTTACTACTTGTTAGGAAATGCATGTGTAACATTACAAACATGATAAAACAGCTTGTTATCACATCCAAACACTGTTTTAGAACAAAATATGAGTTTTCAGTTCATTCTTCAAAAGTTGCACTTTTGCTCCAAGTTATGCTCAGAAACACTGTTTAGAGCGCTTACAGCGCCAGCAAACGCTGTTTTGAACGCCTTAATACAAGACTTACCTACTTGTTAGGAAATGCATGTGTAACATTACAAACATGATAAAACAGCTTGTTATCACATCCAAACACTGTTTTAGAACAAAATATGAGTTTTCAGTTCATTCTTCAAAGTTGCACTTTTGACTCCAAGTTATGCTCAGAAACACTGTTTAGAGCGCTTACAGCGCCAGCAAACGCTGTTTTGAACGCCTTAATGCAAGCCTTACCTACTTGTTAGGAAATGCATGTGTAACATTACAAACATGATAAAACAGCTTGTTATCACATCCAAACACTGTTTTAGAACAAAATATGAGTTTTCAGTTCATTCTTCAAAAGTTGCACTTTTGCTCCAAGTTATGCTCAGAAACACTGTTTAGAGCGCTTACAGCGCCAGCAAACGCTGTTTTGAACGCCTTAATGCAAGCCTTACCTACTTGTTAGGAAATGCATGTGTAACATTACAAACATGATAAAACAGCTTGTTATCACATCCAAACACTGTTTTAGAACAAAAATATGAGTTTTCAGTTCATTCTTCAAAAGTTGCACTTTTGCTCCAAGTTATGCTCAGAAACACTGTTTAGAGCGCTTACAGCGCCAGCAAACGCTGTTTTTGAACGCCTTAATGCAAGACTTACTACTTGTTAGAAAATGGATGTGTAACATTACAAACATGATAAAACAGCTTGTTATCACATCCAAACACTGTTTTAGAACAAAATATGAGTTTTCAGTTCATTCTTCAAAAGTTGCACTTTTGCTCCAAGTTATGCTCAGAAACACTGTTTAGAGCTCTTACAACGCCAGCAAACGCTGTTTTGAACGCCTTAATGCAAGCCTTACTACTTGTTAGGAAATGCATGTGTAACATTACAAACATGATAAAACAGCTTGTTATCACATCCAAACACTGTTTTGGAACAAAATATGAGTTTTCAGTTCATTCTTCAAAAGTTGCACTTTTGCTCCAAGTTATGCTCAGAAACACTGTTTAGAGCGCTTACAGCGCCAGCAAACGCTGTTTTGAACGCCTTAATACAAGACTTACCTACTTGTTAGGAAATGCATGTGTAACATTACAAACATGATAAAACAGCTTGTTATCACATCCAAACACTGTTTTAGAACAAAATATGAGTTTTCAGTTCATTCTTCAAAGTTGCACTTTTGCTCCAAGTTATGCTCAGAAACACTGTTTAGAGCGCTTACAGCGCCAGCAAACGCTGTTTTGAACGCCTTAATGCAAGCCTTACCTACTTGTTAGGAAATGCATGTGTAACATTACAAACATGATAAAACAGCTTGTTATCACATCCAAACACTGTTTTAGAACAAAATATAGAGTTTTCAGTTCATTCTTCAAAAGTTGCACTTTTGCTCCAAGTTATGCTCACGAAACACTGTTTAGAGCGCTTACAGCGCCAGCAAAACGCTGTTTTTGAACGCCTTAATGCAAGCCTTACCTACTTGTTAGGAAATGCATGTGTAACATTACAAACATGATAAAACAGCTTGTTATCACATCCAAACACTGTTTTAGAACAAATATGAGTTTTCAGTTCATTCTTCAAAGTTGCACTTTTGCTCCAAGTTATGCTCAGAAACACTGTTTAGAGCGCTTACAGCGCCAGCAAACGCTGTTTTGAACGCCTTAATGCAAGACTTACTACTTGTTAGAAAATGGATGTGTAACATTACAAACATGATAAAACAGCTTGTTATCACATCCAAACACTGTTTTAGAACAAAATATGAGTTTTCAGTTCATTCTTCAAAAGTTGCACTTTTGCTCCAAGTTATGCTCAGAAACACTGTTTAGAGCGCTTACAGCGCCAGCAAACGCTGTTTTGAACGCCTTAATGCAAGACTTACTACTTGTTAGAAAATGGATGTGTAACATTACAAACATGATAAAACAGCTTGTTATCACATCCAACACCTGTTTAGAACAAAATATGAGTTTTCAGTTCATTCTTCAAAAGTAGCACTTTTGCTCCAAGTTATGCTCAGAAACACTGTTTAGAGCTCTTACAACGCCAGCAAACGCTGTTTTGAACGCCTTAATGCAAGCCTTACCTACTTGTTAGGAAATGCATGTGTAACATTACAAACATGATAAAACAGCTTGTTATCACATCCAAACACTGGTTTTAGAACAAAATATGAGTTTTCAGTTCATTCTTCAAAAGTTGCACTTTTGCTCCCAAGTTATGCTCAGAAACACTGTTTAGAGCGCTTACAGCGCCAGCAAAACGCTGTTTTGAACGCCTTAATGCAAAGCCTTACCTACTTGTTAGGAAATGCATGTTGTAACATTACAAACATGATAAAACAGCTTGTTATCACATCCAAACACTGTTTTAGAACAAAATATGAGTTTTTCAGTTCATTCTTCAAAAGTTGCACTTTT
>NW_027507229.1:62262-68401 GCF_052324685.1 Brachyhypopomus gauderio | reverse complement strand
GACCCTCACTTAACGAACGAGAAAGAACGGGGGGAAGATCTGATTATGGAGTGAAATTATTCGCAGATTAAGGTAAGTGGTATAGTAGGGCAAAGGTCAGAGGTCAGAGGTGTCTATGAGAAGATGGGAGGTCATGTGGCGTCTGGAATCGAATTCTTCAGCGAGGCGGGGTGAGCTTCAGAACAGAAGGTCACGACAGCTTTGCTCCATTGCGGTCAGTGTTGATTGGTGCATTGCTCCTGATAGGGCGGGGTCTTGAGGAGGAGGCTGGAGAGCACATGGCGACCAGGCGGCAGGTCGACAAACATTTCACTAGAGCACAAATAAACAAGTGTTTTGAGTGTGTGTGTGTATGTGCGTGTGTGTGTGTGGGGGTGAATGTGTGTCCTTTGAGCAGGAGAATAAAAGTAAAGGGGGTGAAAGAGGACAACAAACATAGAGGGAGATGAAAGGAAGGAGGAAGTGTTTGAACTCGAGTGTGAGGGGAGGAGAGGGGAGATGAGGACTCTATCCCAGCATGCAACGCTGTAGGTCCTGAATGCTCACATCAAGGTGTTTTTCTTATTTTTTGTAATTTTTTTGGGGGGTGGGGTCTATGGGCAGATGTTTTTTTGTGGGTGGGGTCTGTTGGTAAATGTTTTGCAAGTGTTACAGGTCCTGCATCTGTACGGGTGAAGCTCAGTGAGCCGTCCACGTTTAAATATAAACTCCGCCTATTCACTGTCAGCTTCCCTCCCTTTGTGTAGGTGCGGAGGGGTAATTAGAACGTCGGCCGGATGGCGTCTAACGGCAGGTGACAGGCCCGGAGCCGCGGTTTGCAAAATCGCTCAAGGAGAGTTGGATCGTGCACTGGGGCCTTTTCTGCTATTTCAATAAAACTGCTCGCTCATATACATAAATGACGGTGCAGATAAGGAATTCAGTCGAGCTCGGTGCGAGAAATCTCACTGACTTCTGTTCCACCCTGACCTATATTCCACCATGTTAAAAATAAGCATTTCTTCTTGCCAGGAGACTCGTTTGAAGAATCGTAAACATTGAAAACAAGCTTTAATTACAGCCACAGGCTGCGGGTTTCTGCCGATTAGGAGATCTTAGGGCTTGGCGGCCACGTCAGCGTGCGGTTTTGGCGGCCGAGCGGATGGCAGCGAAACGACTTCTTCTGTCGGCCGACCCGGCCCGAGGCCGCGGCCCGCATTCCTGGCGCCCGGCCCGAAATAACAGCAAACCGTTTGAACAAACTTTCAGACCACATCTCGTTTGGGTTTACAGCCCAATATACGAGGGGCTGGTGTTGGCACGGACAATAATTCCTGCTTTCCCTTAGGTCCAGGCAGAGGGGGATGTACCTGCATCAGCATTAGCGACCACTGCTACACACCTCTTCTACAGGCTTGAGGAGAACAGAAAGATCTTCAATGTGTCTCCATTACTATAAGTTAAAGATGTATAGTGTTTTTTTTTCTTCATTTTTTTCAGCGATTACATGCAGTGATATATGAAGTTATTGCTTTGCACATGATCCCCCATGAATTGACCACCGTGAAGATGGAGTCTGACCAAATCTGGCTACCAGCGTGTGAACGCCAGTGGTAGCATTCAACGTGATGTCACGGCTGGTATGGAGTGGGTGAAGTGGACTTCTAAGTGCTCTGAGAGGAACTGAGAGGAACTCTTAACATTTTGGAGCTGCCTGTGTGGTCATGTCAGCAGCCACAACACAAAGTCATCTTCTGTAATCCGAATTACTGGGGAACACACTGGTACCCGCTTGTCAGAGGGGGGGAACTGGTCTGCTTTTGAAGGGAAATCGCTCGCAGAATGGCAGAGAGCAAATGTTGTGACAGGATGGTGGTATTTATCTGCCGTTAAACGGCTCCGTTCTGCGGTGTTTTCCATCCAGTTGACCTTTGACCTGTTAATTGGGGCTGTGGAAGAGGGGGGTTATGCATGGACCCTGCTGTAGACAGGTGCTGACAGACTGGGGGAAGAGGAGAGAGAGAGAAAGAGAGAGAGAGATTTGAACATTTTTCCTTATGAAACCTTTAACTATTACTCTGTGGGCACTCATTCCTCCAGTTTTGGATGCAAAACAAAATCCCTGGAGTGCAAGAAACATTTGAACAATATTGATATAATAGTCCTCCTCGAGACATGGCACAGATCTGATGAAACGTCACGGAATACTGTGAAATCACAATTTCCTCCAAAGACCATGCAAAAATCAGACATGGGAGAGAGACAGGAGACATAGTTCTCTGGCCAAAGGGAGAGGCTGCAAGATTCTGATCTACTACTAAAAACAAGAAACACATATCTGGCTATAAATGAAGAAAGACGTCACCAAATGTCATATTGTTATGTGTAATACACATCTAGCTGAATCTTCTCCTAAAATGAAGCGATTGTTGATGTTCTCCAGAATCAGTTCTCCAGTTCTCCAGTGCTCTGATGTTCTCCAGAATCAGTTCTCCAGTGCTCCAGTGCTCTGATGTTCTCCAGAATCAGAGCAACGGGAGGAACATGCTGATGTGGTGACCTCAGTGTCAGAACTTCAATATACTTACCAATACATAAACATGGAGAGCTACTTATTGACCTGTGAAGTTACTCAACGGCAGGACGAGGGGAGACTCCCCCAGGAGACACACTGTTCTGTACAGATCTCTATTCTGATCATAACCTCACTACACTACATGATCATAGATATCAAGCCTTTCTCCTTCAAAGCATTCAGAAGAAAGCTCCACTCTCAAACCACTGTCCAGTCACTGGGGACACGGACTAATAATACTAATTAATTCATATTAATACCCTCTGCCCAACAAACTCTACTTGATTATGAGAGAATGATACATGGACCCCAAACAGTAAAGACCAGCTGAATGCAATTTGCCACCGCAGGTACTGTTCTCTTATGGAAAACCACCTACCTCACTCCCCCTCGTGATGAAAGGTGGGGGAATGCTGCCATAACAACCAATAGCACATTTCACTGTTCAGCATCGATATACAATTTAAAGCTATTACAAACAAAAACGATGAACATGAAAAATGCCTTGATCTGGATAAAAAAAACCAGAACTATCAAACCAGAACTATCAAATACAGACACCAAATGACCTCGCTGTACATCTTTGTTATTATGAAGAGCTTAAACAATATAAATACACAAACACACACAAAAGCAAGAATTATAAATCCAAAATCAACTGAAAAGACCAGCCAGTCAATTCCAACCACTGGAACAATTCGAACGTATTACATAGAGAGTAAAGCAAAGTTTGGCCATACAAAATGGAGAAATATAGAACAATCCTTTTGGAAAACTTTTATAGTAAAGAAGAATGAACCCAAATATGACAAAATGTAGCTGAAATGAAAAATAAAATGAACCATTACCTACACTCATTAGATTACCCAATATTAGAGAAAGAATTGAGAGATAAATTGAAAGTCCCTTCATCCCAAAAAAGCAAAACAAAGCAGGCCAGACTGAAAAGTCCCATGTTCAGATTAACTATCCGAAAACCTCCATGTGGACTGCTTCCCAGATCCCTACACTCAAGGCCTCATTACACCCATGTTCAAGTGGAGGCAAACTAGTCCCCAATAATTACACTGGAAACATAAGCAGAAATCTCAGGAAATTCGCCAGCTGCATTTTCTACACAGGACTCATAAATTACATTACAATGTCTTACACACCAGGCACGTTGGATTCTTACCAAACTGCCGAACATCAGACCACATTTTCACTCTAATCCACAAATATGTGTTCCAAAATAAATGTCAACTATTTGCCTGCTTTGTATATTTCCAGAAGGCCTTTGACTCTGTTTGCATAAAGATCTGTTTTCAAAAATTATTGAATGTGGTACAGGAGGATAAACATGCAGTATTGTAAAAAACAATGTACTCAAACAAAAATATGCTATTAAGATGGGAAACAAACAGGTTTGAGTCCAGTTCTTCAGTCCAGTGTGTGGTGTGAGGCAAAGCTGCCATCCACCCACACTCTTCTACATCTACAACAGCCGTCTGGCTACGTCACTCCACCGGTCTCCAGCAGCAGAGCCTAGACACTAAATTTGGTTCGGACAGTGAAGTCTGGGGTCTACTAATCAGTCATGAATTTCGAAAAATGGGACGAAGACCGCACTCTTGCATGCGGGGTTCTGCAAGGGTGTACTCCGAGTCCAGAGCAGATTGCAAGTGATGCATGCAGGACAGAATGAATCCTGAATTACTCCACAATGAACACACAGACAGTACTAACGTGGCAAACAAGACAACCCAGGACTTTGACACTGTTTCTCTGACAGTCTGACCCACACAGTCCAGCACACAAAAAGAAACTTCAGTCGATTGACTCAAATAACCAAAAGTTAGAGTAAACCTCAGTGTATCTGTCCCTTCACAGAGCCTTTTGATTCATAACAGACAGAGAGGACCTCAGAGCAGGTACAGACCGAGTATCCACTACCCACATTTCCTCTCTGCCTGTAGCCAATACACACAATTACAAGACACAATCTACCCCAGATACCAAGTCTTCATCCAGAATTTAAAACACTGGAGGATGATTGCTTATCTTACTGCTAGAGAACAGGGCCCATAACACTGTCCATAAATATGTCCATGTTTGCCATAGACAGAGGGAAGGGAGGGTTCGTCAGTGAAAAGCCACACGGTATAAGTTCATATCGCTCCGTGCAATAGTTTATGCACTGTGTATAGCATATTGTATGTCTGTGTACATTATGTGTATACACATTACAGTACATACACACTGAACAGGACATGTACTGTATATACTGCTCTTTACTAATCTGTTCCTCATCTAGCTTTAAACGTTCCTGTTTGTGTACGTTAGTTACATTTACGAGAAGATCTTTGGCAATGCCATCTGATTTTGTCACGCCAATAAAGCTCGTTTGAACTGAAAATTGAATTGAAAATGGAAATTGAAGGAGAACGAGGGGAAGGGAGAGAGAGAGAGAGAGAGGAGATGAGAGGAAAAGAGAGAGAGAGATAGAGAGGAGATAGAGAGCAAAGACTACTGCTTAGAGCCTATATTCAGAGCTTCTTGTATTCTTTAGAAGCAGTGCTTTTATTCAGTGCTGAACTCTCACCACACACACACACACACACACACACACACACACAAACGCACACAGTCCCTGTTTCTCACGCTGGGCTTGCCGTTATAATTTGACACTACCTGACTGTCCACCAGCGTGATTTTCCTAATGCTCCTCAGACACACACTGACATGCTCAGGGAAGTTCTAAACTTAAACACCGATGGAGCAGGTGTGAGATTCTCACTCCCAAAACACCTGTGGCTTGTGCAAACTTTCACTGCTGCCACATCACTCTCCCTTAACTACATACCCTTATATATGACGTTTCTATATAATTGCCCATCGCCGGCACTGCCAGTGACACGAGGCTTCGGATTCCTGTCCACGCCTACCACACCACAGACTCGTTGTGTCCCCCACAACAGGACTCTGTCCTAGCCTGTCGCCCTCTGTCCTGTGCCGGTCAGAGGACTGGTGAAGACGTCGTCGTCCTCTCCCGCTCACGCCCCCCTGTCTCACGCCCCCCCCCACGCGTCCAGCCGAACACATGCAGCCCACAGTGTCATAAATATCTGTCTCCCTGAGCTACATCCTCATTATAGGAGATCTGGGAGGGGGGGAGAGAAGTGGCAAGAAGTTCCCCCGCGGCACCTGTTAGGGGCCTTCAATATCTCTCTCTATCTATCTCTCCCTCTCCCTCTCCCTCTCTCTCTCCCTCTCTATCTCTCTCTCCCTTCCTCCCTCTCTCCTCCCTTCCTCTCCCTCTCTCTCTCTCTCTATCTATCTCTCCCTTCCTCTCCCTCTCTCTCCCTCTCTCTCTCTCTCTTTCTCTATCTCTCTATCTTTCCCTCCCTCCCTCTCTCTCCCCTCCCTCCCTCTCTCTTCCCCCTCCACTCTCTCTCCCTCTCTCTCTCTCTCTCTCGCTCAGACCCTTCCCCTCTCTCTCCCTCCCCTTCCTCCTCTCTCTCCCCCCCTCCATTCTCTCTCCCTTTCGCTCAGACCCTTCCTCTCCGTTTCTCTCTTTCCCTCTCTCTCTCACTCAGACCCTTCCTC
>NW_027507229.1:52262-59762 GCF_052324685.1 Brachyhypopomus gauderio | reverse complement strand
CGACGGGATCTTTGACACGGTGGGCGGGGGCTCTGTGGAGGCGGTGGGCGGGGCTCTCGGAGGGTGACGGGCGGAGCTGTGTGGGAGGCACCCATACCCCAAGGTCAGTGGGGCTGGAGTGGCGGTGATGCTTTTTGGAGTCTTTACAGTACACAATCTTCATCATCATCTTCACTCTCCGCCTGTCCAGAGCAGCCAGGGTCAGTACACGATTACTACACACAACATCCAGAACACACACTGTTTACAGGATTATACGTAAGATAATGAAGTCTGGTCTTTACAAACCTGCCTTATAAATGTAGGAACACAGAGACCGAGAGTGGACATGTTGGGTGGACACACACACACACGCAGAAAACACACCGTTAATGATTCCACCCAATGCCTACTCCCAGAGCACACTGCAGTTTGTGCAGTAATTGCAGTATATTAATAACTGCTATCACATAAATTCTTGTCTGGCCTCTACATTCCTGAAGAGCCGATGTCTCTGGAAGCCAAAATGACGTATGAGTTTAGCCGCCCTCCCCGAGCCACTGTAATCATGTCATCAGCCACATCACATCCAATAGAGTCGACTGGTCACACAGCCCAACATTTACTCTACACACTTGGCTTTTGAAAGCACCACATTTCATCCCATGTCAATACATGGCCCCCATTTCGTGTTCTTCATTAGTTTCTCTCTCTCTCTCTCTCTCTCTTTCTCTCTTCGCTGTAGACATGTGTTTGTGTAGTGAGTATTTATTGTGTGTTTTCCTTTGTGAAGTGCTGGCATATATCACTGGCTCCAGTCTGAGTGGGGGGGGGGGGGTAATCAGTGCGATTGATTTGTGCTGGTTCTGTACTCTGGTGGGATTCTTCATGTGAGGAACACACACACACACACACACACACACACACACACACACGGTGTCTGATGAGCACGACCGTGGAGGAGTGTGTAGTATGAGAAACTGCGAGCTTCTACACTCTGCGCTTTCTCTCGCTCGCCGGAGGGTGAAGACCACACCCCTCACACGTCCCTACTGAGGACCCCTCCTCTTCCTCCTCCTCCTCCTCCTCACACCAGCTAACTGCAAAGCTAACTGGAGAACACACGCGAGGTTGTCAGAACTCCTTCCGGGACAGCCACGTGCCAACGGTGGGGGGGGGGGGGGGGGGGCAATTGGGACTCTCCGGCCCTGCACAGACGCCCGTCCTTCAGTCCTTCAGGTTCGGGTCACTCCTTCTTCACAGCTGAGAAACTCTCCCCGTTCTGGAGTCCATGCAAGGAGCAGGCGACGGAACCGACACCGCTCTCAAAAGCAAAACATCCCCTCCCTCTAATTCACCACATCCCTCTGCGGTTCTCCCTTTCCAGAACACCGCGGACAATAGCCGAAGGTAATTATCGCTCGGCGCGGCTATGATACCGTGTGAAGTTTTCCGACCAGTCTCACTTTAATAAATCCTTTCGGCCAGTTTTTGCCTTCAAGTCAGATGTAGAAATGTTTAAAAAAAAACAGATGTTCATCTAAACCCCGAGGGAATTCTAAAACCGGCCCTCTCAGAATCTGTACAGCATCAAACTGGACAGGCAAAGTGGTTAAAAATAATTCCGCCTCTCCGAGCATCTTGCACCGTCTCTCAGAAGACACTTGACACTAAGCAGCCTTACAATACCCCGTTATAGTAATGGAAAAACCCCAACCAATCACAGCTCTGCTAGTCTTTCTGGGCAGCCCATTATCCAAAGCTGACCTAAGGTCAGCTTGTATAACTGAAGCCTTGATTCGGCTCCATTAAAAGTCCCAAAAGGGCTGTCCTCAGACCTGTTCCCGCCTGATCGTGGGGGCACAATGAGGCTTTTCTCCTGCAGCAGCATCTGGTTGCAGTGCGTGTGAAGACGCCCCGTGCGCACGTCCCGCGTTACGATCTCTCCAGACGCGCGGGACAGTGGCCGGCTGCCCGCCGAGGCCCCGGACCCCACAGGAGGGAGTCAGGAAGGGGGCTGTTCCTGTTCACGCTTGATCCAGCATGGTAATGTACCTGTTAGGGGAAATAACAGCAACACACCGACATATAAATCAAGCAAAGAATTGCTTAAAGAGTGAACGGCTGAAAGGTACATACAGCCACACACAGATGCAGGAGAATAAAGTGTGTGAGGAGTGGCCACACACACACTCCGCAGGGCAGCATATGCCGACACTTCCCACAGTAGAAGAGTGGGAGGTGGGATAGCAAACGTCAATCAAATATGCCTTAGGGATTACCTGATTAGGACAGGAGCAGCACACACACACACACACACACACACACACACACACACACACCTACTGAGCTGTCATATGCACAGTGTGTCACACCACTCTCTTCCTGGCAGCTTGCCCACTCCCCGATGCCTAAATCCAACATCCCGCCAGGGGCCCGTCCACACTAGGCAGCAGGACAGGGCCCAGCCAAGGCATGTGCTTATTTGTGTGTGTGTGTGTGTGTGTGTGTGTGTGTGTGGTGTGTGTGTGTGTGTGTGTGTGTGTGTGTGTCTGCCAGCATGTGTGTGCATGTGAGATGGAGAGCAAGGTGTTTGCTAGTCACCGCACGTATTCATGCTGCCCATCGCGTGTGTGTGTGTTTTGTGTGTGTGTGTGTGTGTGTTTTGTGTGTGTGTGTGTGTGTGTGTTTTGCGTGTGTGTGTGTGTGCGTGTTGTGTGTCTGCTTGTGCGCATGCGTGTCCCTTCTTTGCAGGCAGCCCATGGCACGGAGGTGGTGGAGTTGTCTGACCTGGAAAGGTGGGGCTCCATCACCTCCACTCCCCTCACACGCACATCCACCCTCTCCATTACAGCCACAAAACAGCAGCAGCGGCTCACGTGGGCCAGACTGCTAGCGAGTACATACTGGAGCCATTAAAGGGCCATACGTGGGTTGTAGAAGGACTTACTGATGCACGGCTGCCTTAGTGGAGCCCGTTGTGGGGCCACACAGATCAAATAGTCCTCCATGGAAGAGTTACTCCTCTTCACCAACGTTTTACATAAAAACCAGGGAGGGAGTGTTAAGGGAGGGAGTGTTAAGGGAGGGAATGTTACAGGAGAGAGTGTTAAGGGAGGGAATGTTAAGGGAGGGAGTGTCAAGGGAGGGAGTTTTAAGGGAGGGAATGTTACAGGAGAGAGTGTTAAGGGAGGGAATGTTAAGGGAGGGAGTGTCAAGGGAGGGAGTTTTAAGGGAGGGAATGTTACAGGAGAGAGTGTTAAGGGAGGGAATGTTAAGGGAGGGAGTGTCAAGGGAGGGAGTTTTAAGGGAGGGAATGTTAAGGGAGGGAGTGTTAAGCGAGGGGATGTTAAGGGAGGGAATGTTAAGGGAGGGAATGTTAAGCAAGCAAATGTTAAGGGAGGGAATGTTAAGGGAGGGAGTGTTAAGTGAGGGGATGTTAAGGGAGGGGAATGTTAAGCAAGCGAATGTTAAGGGAGGGAATGTTAAGGGAGGGAGTGTTAAGCAAGTGAATGTTAAGGGAGGGAGTGTTAAGGGAGGGAATGTTAAGGGAGGGAGTGTTAGGGGAGGGAGTGTTAAGGGAGGGAATGTTAAGGGAAGAAGTGTTAAGCAAGTGAATGTTAAGGGAGGGAGTGTTAAGGGAGGGAATGTTAAGCCACTTGAGTTCCAAATGGCAGTCCAAATGTCCCATCACTGTTCACTTGCATAAAGTTAACCCAACCTTGGCTTCACCACATTGTCTGACCCCGCCTACTTCGTGCATTGGCTGATTTGAAATTGGAACCCTCGACGGCTGTAACGTAGCTGTAACATAGCTGTAACATAGCTGTAACATAGCTCTAATGTAGCTGTAACGTAGCTGTAATATAACTAATATAACTAATATAGCTGTAACGTAGCTGTAACGTAGCTGTAACATAGCTGTAACATAGCTCTAATGTAGCTGTAACGTAGCTGTAATATAACTGTAATATAGCTGTAACATAGCTGAAATGTAGCTGTAACATAGCTGTAACATAGCTCTAATGTAGCTGTAATATAGCTGTAATATAACTGTAATATAGCTGTAACATAGCTGAAACGTAGCTGTAACATAGCTGTAACGTAGCTGTAACAAGCTGGTCACTGCGGATGATTCCACTGTGTTAGTCCAAGTCACGTGTTTTACCCAGGACAGCTAAAAATGAAGGAAACATCACATACTCCTGTTAACGCACTAACGCACTGTGTATTCCCCATCTACATTTGGTAGTGATATTATCAAAGATGTGTTAAGCACTGCAGAGTTCTGGGTAATTGCAGGCGTAACTCCGTGGGCTGTAGTTCAGCGCTGTTGATTTTACTCTACACTTAATCCGCCGTGTTGAGTTTGAGCTTGAGTCTATTTTGCAGCGATTATTGCTGGGGGCGGCCGGGAGGAACGTTCGAACGGACACGTCTGCTGCGCCCTGTAGAAGGTCTGGGTTTGGCCCTCAAAGAAGCCCATAATCTTCATAGAGAGGCACTCGGAGCCTTTCAGGAAACGCCAATTATGCCCATGTCAGAGCGGTGGAGCTCAAGAGCACAGTCCTCGGGGGAGGGGAAACGCAGGCTCACGCTCTCACCCTCTGGCGTGGTTCCCTTAATGAGCCGTGATACTAGTGCTGTGTTTGAGGGCCTCCCCCTCACAGGGGGCGGGGCTCACACTCCTGCGGCCTCACACCGCCCTTCTCGGGACGTCGAGCTGGTCTAAACGGACCCGCGGGTGGGGAGAGCGCAGAGTAAGAAAAAAAAAAACCCAGAAGGCCTGGTTCCGTCACGCTCTAAACATGGAAGTCAGTCCAACACTGGTCATCTGGACTGGAAGTGGCTACAAACTTTCAGTAAACGTCAGTCCTTCGTTTATTCTTTGTTCCTTTTGTCTGTGTGTGTGTGTGTGTGTGTGTGTGTGTGTGTGTGTGTGTGTGTGTGTGTGTGCACACGCTCGGTTGGGTAAAGCGATCACCCATGCTTCGAGCGGATAGAGCAGGAGCTGTCGTGTCGGGCGCCAGGTGGGCCATTCGATCCTCGCCCATTACGCGGGCTTTTACCTGGGGCTCCCATGACCCGCGGGTCACAGGCCCCGCCGTTGCCATGGCAACGGCTGCCAGGAAAGCAGGTTGGACCGGGGGGACCGTTTGGCTCGTCCGCCAAGACAGCACACCCCTCGTCAGACTCCACACGCCGTCCAGACGCAGAGTAAACGCCTTGAGCAGACCTCGCTGACGCCGGGTCCCGCACGGCTCCCGCACAGGTCCAGCACTTCCTGTTTTAAGTGCACTCAGGACTCTTATTCTGCTCCGGTACAGTAGAGCTTTGTTGACCAAGTGCAGTAAGCCACCAATTACTTCCTGGTCTTGTTTTGGTAAAGCCATTCGCTGAGGGCAATCTGTAATAAGCCGGGCAGCTCTCTGTTAGAGAAGCAGACAAGGCCACACATGGATTTAATTCCCGTCCCGTAATCACGACAATCAGTCTAAAACAACACACACATGCTCCTCTTTCTCCCACTATGGGCTATGGTAACCAGTCCTTCTGTGCCACACAGTGCCTTTGTCATGACTCAAAACCCGACTAAATAATCCACCCGCAATGATGAACAGGAGAGGGAGGCCGGGCAGGAGATCTCAGGGAAGCGCGGGGAGAACTCAGACGCACAAACGCGGTAGTATTATACAAGGAAGGCACCTCCGAGTGTTTGTCCGTGCGTCTCCACGCACACCAGGCTGCTGTGGGTTCACCTCGCTTGTTAGGAGGGCAGTTCTCATTAAAAAGTGCTTAACCTTCTGTGTATGCACACACCCTCTCACTCTCCTTCTTCTTCTCCCTCCCTCGCTCCATCTCTCTCTCTGTTGCGGTCTCACCGCTGTCTCCTCCCTCTCTCCTTTCTCCCCACTCTCTCCATCTCCCCTGCCGCAACTCAGACGTCTTCCAAACCTGTCAGACAGAGAGAGACAGGGAGCGCGAGAGAGAGAGAGAGAGAGAGAGAGAGAGAGAGAGAGAGACGGAGAGAAAGGCAGAGAGAGACAGCAAGAGCAGGAAAAATGGAAAATATTGTGATGGTACAGACGTGAGAGACAGATGCATTCTTCTTCTGCTCACGTTCACGTGGGCTTTCTGCTCCCAGCCAGGCCTCTAGTCACGTGGAGGACATGCACGATGAGGTCTAGCATCAGCTCCTACCTTGGCCCTGTGAAACCCAGTAGTTCTTTTAACTAGCCTGAAGACCAGAACATGGAAGCTGGTGTTGGCGCTGAAGTGATCAGTCAGGTCCAGCTGCTCAGTGAGACACGTCCGTACCACCGTCTTTCACGGCTGAGATGGTTTGATATGTTACAGGAATAGTGTCTTCTTTCTCTTTGTTATCTTCATTCCAATCTTCTGGGAATCATTACTGAAGAACACTGTGGCCGAAGAACACTTATCAGTACTGAAGAACACCAAAAAGTACCGAAGAACACCAATCAGTACTGAAGAACACCAAACAGTACTGAAGAACACCAATCATTACTGAAGAATACCAAACAGTACTGAAGAACACCAAACAGTACTGAAGAACACCAATCATTACTGAAGAATACCGAACAGTACTGAAGAACACCAATCAGTACTGAAGAACACCAAACAGTACTGAAGAACACCAATCATTACTGAAGAACACCAATCAGTACTGAAGAACACCAAACAATACTAAAGAACACCAATCAGTACTGAAGAACATCAAAAAGTACTGAAGAACATCAATCAGTACTGAAGAACACCAAACAGTACTGAAGAACACCAAACAGTACTGAAGAACACCAATCATTACTGAAGAATACCAAACAGTACTGAAGAACACCAAACAGTACTGAAGAACACCAATCAGTACTGAAGAACACCAAACAGTACTGAAGAACACCAATCATTACTGAAGAATACCAATCATTACTGAAGAACACCAAACAGTACTGAAGAACACCAATCAGTACTGAAGAACACCAAACAGTACTGAAGAACACCAAACAGTACTGAAGAACACCAATCATTACTGAAGAATACCAAACAGTACTGAAGAACACAAAACAGTACTGGAGAACACAAAACAGTACTGGAGAACATCAAACAGTACTGAAGAACACCAAACAGTACTGAAGAACATCAAACAGTACTGGAGAACATCAAACAGTACTGAAGAACACCAAACAGTACTGAAGAACATCAAACAGTACTGGACAACATCACAAACAGTACTGAAGAACATCAAACAGTACTGGAGAACATCACAAACAGTACTGGAGAACATCAAACAGTACTGAAGAACATCAAACAGTACTAAAGAACACCTCTCAGTACTGAAGAACATCAAACAGTACTGAAGAACACCAATCAGTACTAAATGTTTGTAAAATGACCACTTGCATTAGTGTATTCTTTTCTTTGTGCTTTTCTCTCACCAATTTACAGTCTGCATTCTCGGTCTGTTCAAGGGTTCTTGTTCAAAACTGAAAGTGTTCTTCCAAC
>NW_027507229.1:27262-47262 GCF_052324685.1 Brachyhypopomus gauderio | reverse complement strand
CCCCACCGCACTCCTGCCACCGCTCCTGCTGATTTGACATCAGATGGATGACTCTCTCATATACGACTTTCATCCTCCGCACTTTTTATGAAACATAAGCGTCTTCGGAAAACCGTCCTTGTACTGTGCGAAACTTTTTTGAATGTCTAAGAAGAATGATCGGATTAAGTTGAAACATTACATTCATGATTAATATGAACGAGGTTTGTTTCGATGTTTTATTAAAAGCGCTGGGATGCTTAAATTGGTATCTTGGTATAGATTTCCGGCACACAACATGAAGTGGCATGCGCTTTCAATCATCCCGCTCCGTTTTCTTGACCTCGGACCCGGCGTAGTTTTGACAAGCGATTTTTCCAAGCATGCAGGCTAATTCCTTATCTCGGTGTCTGCACACGGCCCGGCGTTCCGGAGCGTTCCGCGGGGACCGCCGCTTCCCAGGCGGGCCGCCGACAGAGCCTCGTCGCTCAGCGGCCCGTGGAAGCCGGGCAGATCCGGGGGTCAAGAGTGCCAAACGGTGGGCTGGCTTGGTCGGGAAGTACTTATGGAGGAACTCATTATAGCCATATGCAACACTCCATCCAATGTGGCGGTGAGCGCAGGTTCACAGCGGAGACAGATCCTCGGGGGGACGTTTGAAGTATCCGTAATCGCGGTGAAGACCACGTGGCCCTCGACGGCTCGACGACTGAAACACGGACTCGGCCACAGATGGACGCTTGATACACAGTGGGTCTTCAAGGAATTCTCAAAGGGTCTTGGCTGAAAAATAACTGTACTAAGCTTCACATTTGAGCGAATGACCCAAGGTTCAGTCTGGGAGAGAAAAACTGGATTTTGAAAGGGTACGTCGGGCTGAGCCGCATCAGATTGTCCTCTCTTATTCTCTCTCTCATTTTCTGTTGTGCCACAGTGCAACTTGCTGACAACCAAGCCCTTTGTGAAGAGACAGTTCCACTAATGTCTGCTTCATCCTGTTCTCGTGAATCGTGATCTACTTACCCAACGTCGACCTGCAGACATCAGTGTTCTGAGGGGATACCAGCAAACACACATCACACAAGCCTTCAAAAAGTGAACTTCAGGGCGATCGTGGGCGTCTGTGGGCGTCTTCAGCTGTTTCGTCAGAGGAATCTGGACAAATCTAACAATGTTTGAGTGACCCACAGTGGCTCCTGCATTACATATTCATTCCTTCAAAGGACGTTCACACCATTTCCTGGTTTCAGGTCACCTATAAAAAAAATGTATTATGTACTTCTAAAAGTTGAATGAAGTTTTAAATACCTGTTCTATGCTCCTGTATGGGGTAGCCCAAACCAGTCAGTCGACTAGCTCAGGAATGATCAAATCAACCGGAGCGTTGCGGAACCAGCCAAACGTTGGCCTAAGGCAAGGTGCGACCAGAAAGCACGGGCATTATGGGTCAAGGCGGGGCGGGTAAACCCAGGGGACGGGTTAGACAGACAGCTCCATCTCCTGGAGCGCTGCTACCTGCACACCTGCGTGACACCGCGCCTCCGGATCAGAACACCGCGCGCCGGGACGCCACTGGCGTAGCCAACACGTGTGAAACGGATGCTGACGTAGTCGGAGCAGCGGGGCTCCTGTGTGCGTGAGGGCGCGTGGCAGGAAGCCTCCACCCTGTCGCCGAGCTCCACCGGCTCGAATAAATAAACGTGGGGCGGAGGACGGATGACACGAGCTGTCACTACACCCTCAGCAGCCCTACGGACCCGCCGGCCTGTCGGGTGACACAACAGGGGCCCACTGTCTGGGGTCCCGGAAAACATCCATCCATCCTCGCGCCCCCCCCCCCCCCTCCCCCCTCCACCAGAGAGTGTTCCTCGCATCTCATCGCCTCGCACGCTCGGAATTCTCTGCCTGTTTCTAATGCAGACGGCTGAACACGAGACGCCATTTGCTTTCGATTTGAATCCTACCCGAACCCCGCGCGCTAAAGGTCACGGGGGTCACCGGCGGCGGAAGGAACGCGGCCCATAGCCGGCTGGCCGGGTGGAACCGGGGGAGTCTCGGCGGGTCTGTGGCGTTCGGGAGAAGGAAGGCCGGCCCATCAGCCCGCACTGCTCAGAAATACACAGTTTACTGCTCTGCTTGACATTAGGCTGAGAGTGGAACTGTGTGTGTGTGGGTGTGTGTGTGTGCGTGTGTGTGTGTGTGTGTGTGTGTGTGTGTGTGTGTGTGTGTGTGTGTGTGTGTGTGAGCTTGTTTGCCTGTGTGTGTGTGTGTGTGTGTGTGTGTGGTGTAACAACATGAGGCCCAGATCAATCACTCCACAGCAGGTTCTCGCTGTTACCAGTGTCATAGCGCTGAGGTTAATGTCAGTGGCAATCCAGACCAGGCTCTCAGCGAGGTGATCAATCAGATCTCCAGCCCCCTAGTGCACACCCCCCCCCCCCCCCATTCCACTCTTGTTTCCTGTTTACGTTCCCCTGGCACCATGGGAAAATCATTGTCGTGATGGCTCACCTTTCTGTCGTCATGACCATAATAAGCTTTATTTATATGGCACCTTTCAACGTTTAAAACGCGGCACAAAGTCGTGGCGGGGCCCCGACACCCCCTCACACTGCGGCGTCCGCAAATATCGGCGCGGAGAGTCTCGTAATTCCTCCGTATGTCAGTACATCACGTCTTGGTGAGCAGTCGTATGTTCGCGGGGAACGGCATCTCCCAAAATAGCCCTCCTCCTCGCACCGTCGGAGCCCAACGGCTGTCGGGAGAGCGCGGAGAGCCCTGCGAGACTCTCGACGCCCGCCGCGAGACACGTCGGATCGCATTACTCTCCCCGCAAACGCCGGGCGTCCTCTCTAAAGCCGCCCGTCCCTTCGTCTGACTGGGAGGGTAAAGAGAGTGCTGTAATAAACAGAATATACATTTCACGGCAGAGTCCACGTTTCCGTGAACGAACTGGGACCCGAGCTGCTCCATTGGGGCTGATCCCAGAACAGATGTTTCAGTCACGGGGCGGCGGATTCGCGGGGCGGCGGATTCACGGAGCGGCGTGGAGCAGAGGGAAGGGTGGCGTTTGCTCCACCGAGCTCGGCTCCCAGGGAGGGTGCGGGCGGGGAGGGTGCGGGCAGGAGAGCGTCTGCTCCAGATCCACGGAGGCAAGCACCGGTACCGCTGCGTTCTCCGCCAGACGTGGATTACATAAGCCGGCGAGGGGGGGGGGCTCGGTATTAACATGCTCCACAGCAAGCGCATGGCTGCTGATAACCCCATAACACTACATCAAAGACCTGGGAGATTGGGGGGGGGGGGGGGTGGAGTTGGGGGGGGGCACTGAGGGTGGAGTGTGAACAGTAACAGCAGGGATGAGATAAAAGTGGGGGAGAGAGGAAGAGAAACAAAGAAGGGATAGAGAGAGAGAGTGTGTGATGAGAGGGATAAGAGAGAGAGAGACAGTGAGAGAGAAGAATGAAGAATGAAAGGGATTGAGAGAGAGAGGGAGAAACATGGAGGAAGGATAAAGAATATAAAGGTAAGGGTGCGATTCTGTCAAGATTGTTGAAGTGCCTCAAATTTCAGAAATTGAGACGTTGGAGAGAAGCATGGGCCAGCAGGCAAATGGATTTTTTTCTATTTGGTATGTGAAACTATTCTCCCTCTCTCTCTCTCTCTCTCTCTCTCTCTCTCTCTCTCTCTCTCTCTCTCTCTCTCACCTTCTCTTTCTCCCACTCTCTCCTTCTCCCTCTTCCTCCCTCTCTCTCTCTCTCTCTCTCTCTCGCTCTCTCTCCCTGTCTGACTCAGGAGTGTATGTCTTCATTAAGACAGCTGTCAGGTCTGGCATGCAGGAGGGTTCGGATAAAACCGTGCAGGGAGGGAGACTGAGTGGGAGAACTTCAAAGGGCCGAGAGAGGGCTCCCCAGAGGAGCAGGAAACCGTCTCCACGCCAACCCTCCTGGCGATCGTTGCTACCCTCACCTCCATTTCACCGCTGCCGGCACTCACAGAGACATCTCACAGAGACGTCTTCCCGGACGGCCGCCTCCGGTGATCAAAGGAGCAGGGAACGCACATGTGATCGGCCACAGTTCCCCATCGAACGATGCGGCGGGTAATTACACATCTCGAGAAACGCGAGAGTCCTCCGCGTGGATCCGTGCCGAAAACGTAGAGCGGGTCAAACGGCCCCCTCGGCAGAATCGTCAAAAAGGGGAGTTAGACCATACTAAACGAGCCCCGTTAGGCCCATGAGCGGCGAGAGATGCTGACCTTTGACCTCTTGTCAGCATCAGCGAACACCTCGCCGGGATCAAACGGGCACGCACCGAGGCTACGACAGGTAATCCGTCTTCCACGAGGCCTTCAAAGGCTTGGTACAGGAAGGCAGAGGGGGGCGGAGACCTGCTCCCGGCGGGCGGAGACATGCTCTGGGGGGGGGGGGGGGGGGGGCGGAGACATGGTCCGGGGGCCCAGGGTCTGAAATGGCTGAGAGGGAGAGGGGGGTGACAGTCAGAATCAGGTGATTCTGATTTGCAAGGAGGCCAGGCTTGGGAGTGAGGAGCTGGCGACAGTGGGTACTCATCGAGGTGTGTGTGTGTGTGTGTGTGTGTGTGTGTGTGTGTGCACGTACAACAGAACAGAGGGACGGAAGAAGTCTCTCTCAGTCTACATCAGTATGCAGAAACGCAGCTCTTAATCGATCAGCAATCTCAACCAGGCTTTAAATAAGCTAATTTAAAGAGTGAGATCTGTAGAAATCAAAACAGAGTCGACACCATTTTTTTAATAATGCTTCTCATGCATAAAACATTACATACATTTTTAATGCACTGAGACATATTCGTATGGTTTGTCAAGAAAGCAGCCCTTGACATCAAAGGTTTATGTAAGGACAGCAGACCTAATAAGGTGTTATGTCTTAAGCAAAGGCTGTGACGTGAGGTGGTGTTAATGTGAATGGCTGACTGAACTTTTAATTTTAATTTATGTTGTAATTCCAATTTTTATATCAGTACTTTGTTTATTCATAGGTAGCTTATTTGTACAAAATGAAACAAGTGGATTTCTTTTGATCTTTAAGGCAGCGTAGATTCTCAAAGCTCTGGGCTCTGATGCTCATCTGAGACCCAAAACACAAAGACTGGAATACACACTCCAGCTCCAGGAATACACACTTCGAGTTCGATGCACATTGCTTTGACAGCTTCCTCTCATGTAAAGTACCAGTGGTGAACCGTTAAGGTGTTATGTTTTGCATACATTTCCGGAGTTAGCCTAACATGCTACAGTAGGATAAGACAGTTTGTCATGCAGGTTGTTTATAAGGTCTTATATTCACACTGTAATGTCTTTTTCACTTTATATCCAAGCACCCACAGGGTTAACTGAAACCCCATTACCCTTATTACGCTGCTGCAGTAAAAATCCTGCAGTTTACGGTTGCATGCAGAGCGTGTGAATGTGACAGAGGTCATGCCTGCAGCGTTCCGGGTGTGTGAGGGCGGGATTGGGGCGGGATTGGGGCGGGATCGGGGCAGATTGGGGCGGGATCGAGGCCACGGGGTACCTTCATAAATGTCAGCGTCATCTCAGATTGCTCCTGTTCACTAATTTATACACATACACACACACACACGCATTTGTGTCAGGGAACCTATGTATGATCAACCTAGACACTATATGCAGACATAATAGTTGAACACAATCTTGGTGTAGAGCTTTTCTATAGAAGTACTAAATCAACATTCACTTATGCACACACACACACACACACACACACACACACACACACACACACACACACACACACACACACACACACACACACACTCCCCTTTTGTTCTTCTCTCCGCTCTCCTCAGGTGGAGTCCTATCGTGACTGGCACCCCCCTCCAGGCCCAAGCCCCCCTCCTCCTCCACCCTGCCCACCAGGGGTGCCGTTTACCTTGGACATGGCCACTTCCTCTCGGGCCAGGCCAGAGAAAGCCAGGAAGTGCACGCGCTCCACATCCTGCTCACCCCCGCTGCTGCCCGCCGGGTCGGGTCGGACGCATCGCCATCGGGGTCCGTCCTGCCACTCCGTAACGGGGCTTAAACAATGCACTTCACTCCCTCCCTGCCTGATACACGCAAACATGAGAAACACAGCGCCTACACCCTAGTCTAGGGTGGGCCCATAGGGCTGGATGGTCAGGGGTGTAGTGTAGGGGGTGGTGGTTGGTTGGGGGTGTGGTGTAGGGGATTGTGGTTGGTTGGGGGGTAGTGTTGTCAAAAAAATCGATACATCGATACGTATCGATACTGAACATTCTGAAACGGTACAATACTCGTTTCCCTTAAGTATCGATTCTTTTTACATAAAATGCGCTTTCGTTTGACCCACCCAAGCTGCCATAATGCACAGGACAGTTTGTAATGCTAATATGGCAGCTAAAGCAAACAGTGCTGTTGGATTCGAAGCAGATACAGATGGAAAACCGAAGGACATGAACAAGCCCTTTTGCAAGCGGTGCTTTTGGAACATTTCAATGAAGGGCGCTAAAGCCTGGTTGAGTGACCATAGCGCTCGACTCCGGCCACCTCGCGCGAACCTCCGCGAGCGGTGGAGGCTTTATACTTTCCGCTTTGCAGTGTTGTCCGAAACTATATGTGGTAGTATAAAAGAAACACCCCTCAAAACAGGGGAATGAACACTTACCTGACGAATTTTAATGCTGCTTTGTGTTTCAGTGTGTTTCAGGTTTGAAAAGTGCTGCAATTTAGGCTAAAGTACTTGAAAATGTTGAAATTGTAACTACTTCGTTTCACAACAAATATCTGTCTGACTGAACAGTTCTCTTGTATTACGTTAACAAATACGAGCCTCTTGTAATTCCAGGATGAAACATGAGAGAACGTGAAGACGTTAAGATTGGGCGTTTTGAAAATAAACAACCATTAAAAAATGTGAGTATATGTATAAATATTTAACTTAATTAAGTTTAACCTGCTGGGAAATATTGGTACAAGCGCTTGAATTGAACCCTGCAAACATGACTTTGTTCATTGCGCTGAGGCGCGGCACGCGCGAAGTTACAAAATTCGAGAGGTGCGCCGCGCTTCAACGCGATGAACAAAATCTTGTTTGCAGAGTTCATACACCTTGTGGAATTCAAACACTTGTATGTCACTTTCAAGGTCCATTTCAATATTTCTGACAATATTCAAGACACTTTGTCAGACGTTCAAAAGACGTCCACTGAAAAGCCAGAATGAAAGTTCTATTACTGCCGTTCAGTTGCAGTTTTTGCACGTCCTAACATCCAATAAAGGTCCTAGTCAGACGTTCAGATAGAAAATTCGTCATAGACGTTCATGTTAAGTTAAAAGGTTAAGGTCCTAGTCACACTGTCAGATTTTGAACCAGTTTTGAACGTCCACCAGACATGCAAAAATGGGTCTGGACTGACCGACGTGATACAGACTTGATTTTAACGTCTTTCTGACGTCGCATGTTTGTTGGGATAAGTTAAATATTTATACATATACTCGAAATTATTCGCTTTTTTATCACATTATTTAATGGTTGTTTATTTTCAAAACGCCCAATCGTAACGTCTTCACGTTCTCTCATGTTTCATCCTGGAATTACAAGATGCTCGTATTTGTTAACACAAAAGAACTGTTCAGTCAGACAGATATTTGTTGTGAAATGAAGTTACAATTTCAAGCATTTTCAAACACAAAGCAACATTCATTTGTTTGTTTATAAAAAAAATTAAAAGGCTTTAAAACGGAAATTAGCACCGTATCTGACTTTGGTATCGAAAATGGTATCGAATTTCAATATTTTTTTAAGTATTGTATCGAAGTTGTAATTCTTAGTATCGTGACAAGCCTAGTTGGGGGTGTGGTGTAGGGGATTGTGGTTGGATGGAGGTGTGGTGTAGGGGGTTGTGGTTGGTTGGGGTGTGTGTAGGGGGTTGTGGTTGGTTGGGGGTGTGGTGTAGGGGATTGTGGTTGGTTGGGGGTGTGGTGTAGGGGGTTGTGGTTGGTTGGGGTGTGTGTAGGGGGTTGTGGTTGGTTGGGGGTGTGGTGTAGGGGATTGGGGTTGGTTGGGGGTGTGGTGTAGGGGATTGTGGTTGGTTGGGGTGTGGTGGAAGGGATTGTGGCTGGTCAGGGGTGTGGTGGAGAGGATTGGGGGTTGGTCAGGGGTGTGGTGGAGGGGGTCGTGGTTGGTTGGGGGTGTGTGTAGGGGATTGGGTTTGGTTGGGGGTGTGGTGTAGGGGATTGTGATTGGTTGGGGTGTGGTGTAGGGGATTGTGGTTGGTTGGGGGTGTGGTGTAGGGGATTGTGGTTGGTTGGGGGTGTGGTGGAGGGGATTGTGATTGGTTGGGGGTGTGGTGTAGGGGATCATGGTTGGTTGGGGGTGTGGTGTAGGGGATTGTGGTTGGTTGGGGGTGTGTGTAGGGCATCATGGTTGGTTGGGGTGTGTGTAGGGGTTGTGGTTGGTTGGGGTGTGATGGAGGGGATTGTGGTTGGTTGGGGTGTGTGTAGGGGGTTGTGTTTGGTTGGGGTGTGTGTAGGGGGTTGTGGTTGGTTGGGGGTGTGGTGGAGGGGATTGTGGTTCGTTGGGGGTGTGGTGGAAGGGATTGGGGTTGGTTGAGGGTGTGATGGGGAATTGTGGTTGGTCAGGGGGTGTGGTGTAGGGGATTGTGGTTTTTTGGCGGTGTGGTGTAGGGGATCGGGTTGGATGGGGGTGTGTGTAGGGGGTTGTGTTTGGTTGGGGGTGTGTGTATGGGGTGGTGGTTGGTTGGGGGTGTGGTGGAGGGGGTGGTGGTTGGATGGGGGTGTGTGTAGGGGGTTGTGTTTGGTTGGGGGTGTGTGTATGGGGTTGTGTTTGGTTGGGGGTGTGTGTATGGGGTGGTGGTTGGTTGGGGGTGTGTGTATGGGGTGGTGGTTGGTTGAGGGTGTGGTGGAGGGGGTGGTGGTTGGTTGGGGGTGTGGTGGAGGGGGTGGTGGTTGGTTGGGGGTGTGTGTATGGGGTGGTGGTTGGTTGGGGGTGTGTGTATGGGGTGGTGGTTGGATGGGGGTGTGTGTAGGGGGTTGTGTTTGGTTGGGGGTGTGTGTATGGGGTGGTGGTTGGTTGGGGGTGTGGTGGAGGGGGTGGTGGTTGAGCAATTATGCGCAATTGACAACTTTAGAATTTTGCCATTTATGAGTATTTGCTATGAGAATAGAGGATGATTTGGGAGAAAGACACACAGAGAGCGAATGAGGGAAAGAGAGAGAGAGAGACAGCAAGAGAGATAGAGAGAGGGGGGAGCACAGAGTGAGGGAAAGAGATATTCATGCATTCCTCTCGGTGTAAAGCCGGCTGCCGAGCTGTGGGAGCTGAGCGGAGCTCTGCTTTGTGTGGAGTGAGTAGGCATCATTACGGAGAGGTGGCGGCCATGCCCAACTACTAATCTCCCTCATTAAGCCAGTACCTCCTGGGGCCTGGGAACGCAAGGCTGCCCAAACGCACGTTAATGTGATCTTCTTTGGCCACTAAGTGTTCTAATAGACTGAAGTCTGTTCCCTCACTTTTCTCTCTCTCTCTCTACAAAAGCCTTAGTTTTCTCTCCTCCGATGCAGGATTTACCAGACGCAAACTCCATCTTGACCCTGTCTCGAGACCTGTGACAGTGTTGGCGTCTTCTCTAGTAGTGTGAGCATACCACTGCTACACACACACACACACACACACACACACACACACAGGCCCGATAGCCAGCCAATGATTATTCCAGTCTTATCTAGACCAGTTTGAGACCAGGGAAGCAGTTGGAAGAGTCACTGTAGCCACAGGTTAATGATATTTGACTTTCTCTTTCTCACACACACAACCACACGGGTTGTAGCTCATCAAATATTCATCTCTGTTATAGACGAAGATGTACTGTAACATCCCTCCCTGGGTCCAGATTTTCTGCCTAACTTAACGATATCACACACACACACCACACACACACACACACACCAGTGTACTTTAAAACACATTCATGTACTTGCAGTCATAACATAGTACCAGGATCAAAGAAAGCCTTCGGCCCAACCGAAACAGCACACGGTTCCTTCAATCCGTGCGTCCATGTGGTCGGGCTTAAAGCGTGATACTGGGAGAGCCTCTGGGATCGGTGGCGAGCTAAGCTCTATCGCCTTGGGCTGATTAAGCGCTTCTGAGCCTCTGGGTGTAATCATAGCGCTAGCTGGGGGGAGGCCCGCCTTACCTCGGGTTAGCGTGGTCTCCAGTGTCTCCCGCTTTCGCTTCCTCCGCGTCCTCCCAACTAATCAAATTTCCATGCGAAGATAGAAAAAGAAAGAGGAGAAAAGGTGTGTGTGTGTGTGTGTGTGTGTGTGTGAATGATGAGCGTGCATGGTGTGTCAGAGCCAAACCACATGGCGTGGTGCCTCTGCGCTGTTTCCGAATCGCGTTCAGCGCTCAGAGTTCAGGGTTCAAGTGGGACACGCCCCGCTTTTTCTCTGCAGTTTTCTTTCTCTCATCTGCGAACACTTCTGTCTGCCATGGTGATGTTTATCCTTTTGATGTTGCTTTGCGGAAATCGTGTGTGTGTGTGTGTGTGTTGTGAGAGAGAGAGAGAGAGAGAGAGAGAGAGAGAGAGAGAGAGAACGATCGTTGTTCTGTGTAAAATATAGGTTACATTTCGTGCGGTACATCACAGTGTATATGCATACTGGGAGGAAATACCCCAGTCCCTAAACATTCGGATATTGCCTGATTTATTATTTATTTATTATTATTATCAGTTTTTCTGCCCACAGCATCGGTCGGCATGTCCCTCCGAACCCATGCTGAAGGTTCCTGTCTAGAAAATCCAGGCAACGTATGGCTTGGAGACGTGGGGGGGAGACACCTCGGCTGAAGACCGTGTCCCGTATTGTCTGTTATGACAAGGAGCGCCAGATTAATAGAGTGTCTGCGATCAAACAGGAGGCGCTCTCAACCCCCCCCAGCTGATGAAGGAGGTGTTAATACGAGTCCTGTGGGTCCCGCGACAGGCGATGATGCCAGTGCGGCTAATGCAGCCCCCTGTGTTTACCCACCGTCCCCCCCCGAGTGCTTCATGACTCCTACAGCTGATAACGCTGCAGATAAACACACAGCTGCGTCATTCGCTTTCTCACGTGCGCGCGGGTCACAGCACACGGAGAACGAGAACTATTAACAACTAGGGGACCCGGGCCTTTTACGATAAGCAGTGCAGCATCAGACGGGCATGTTGCTGGCGTTCAGGCACTGGTGTATTGCAGTGGTGAACCATCAGGGCCTTCAGGGCCTTCTCTGAAGGTCCATTGATTTTGAAAGAAGATGCTTTATCTATTATATGTAATATACTTTAATAACGCTTCACCAATAATTAGTATTTTTCCTCTAAATCAGCTTTCAAATCCACTTTTGATGGGAAAAAAATTTAAATAAAAAATCAACCAATCAGAATATTTCACACCGTTGTTTCTAGGTAAAAGAAAGAAAGGCCATCCCCCAGGACCTTCTGTTTATCTGTCGCATACCCTTGCCTTTTACATTGAGAGCTTTTATTATAAATTGGCAGTTTAATCAACCAATCATATTTCAAATTTGAATGGTGGGGAGGGGGGGGGCGTGCTCCAATGGTCTCAGGGTATTCTCGCTAGACCTAGCATCAGTTCTGCGTGGTTGGGTGTCTCATGAGCTTTTAGCTCGTGTGCTAGCTAGTTAGCTAGCTGCTAGATTTTGTATTCAAGTGATCGGCTGTGATGAATATTGTGAACGAATTGTGATGTTTGGACTTCTAACTGGTGGTTAAATGATGCAAAAGTTGTGTAGGTAATACGATCTGGTATTCTGACTGTCAGCCCCGCCGGTAACCGAACCGCCGCGGTTCCGAGAATGAATGTTTGAGGTGTGGGACCCTGTGCTGTGCAACTCGGAGCAATCAACTCCATCTGTTGTTTACATGTGCGCATCAGAATAACAAAACGTATTAGCTCAATCATACGGCGCAGTGTTGTAGTGTAAACACAGACAGTTGGAGGGCCTGGTCTACAATTTGTGACTCTGTTGACTTATATAACTGGGACATAATGCGATGTCACAAGCTGGTTCAATACAACAATACAGTATGTAAAATAAACATATATAGCATGTTAACAGATGGCGTCTTGTGGCGTTTTTAGATTTTGTAGTCCAAGATCTTCCCCGTTTATAAATAACTTATGTTGTGTCAGTCCTTGCAAGGCAATGGATGATCAGTGATTGGCTTTCATCGTGATATTGGCAGACATGTTTCGGCATACTGAGAATGGGTAGACAAGCATCTGAACTGAGCCAAAATGTGTGTGGATTTCTAAGTTTTTTCATTTGTCTGCCTCACAGTGTGTACTGCTATTTTAATTATTTCTTCCAAATATTGAACCAAAAGTTTATTCTTATAATAATCTTGCAAGCTGGATTGCTTTGAGATTGCAATATAAGTTTACTTTAACTTTTGCAAAATTGCACTTGAGGGAAAGAACTGCAGTCTAATTTATATACACTTAAAATTATTTTATTTATTTCCTGATTTATTAATTACAGGGTTTGGGGGTTACACTGGCAGAGTAATCCAACATCGTCCCAGTAGTGCACTCTGAAATCACTCAGCATTCACTAACATCCACACAGAGTTTATTACAAACACCATTCTCAGTTTATTACAAACACCATGCTCAGTTTAATTATTAACACCCACGCTCAGTTTAATTATTAACACCCACGCTCAGTTTATAAGAAACACCTGGAACACCTGTTTAATAGTTCTAATTATATAGTTATAGTTTTTGTAATGATTATATTATTGATTTTATAAGAATTACTATAGTTGTCCGGGTGTTCAGTCGTTTGACCTCTGTGCTGCACCTGTGTGAGTGTTGGTGGAGTTGCAGACACACGTTCCGGACACATGGCACCAACAGCGGTCCTAAAGTCCAAAACCACCCACCAGTGAACCAGTGGAGGACATCTGACCCCAACCGTGCAGAGCACATCAGCATCGGTGTCTAGCTGCATTGCCACAAGGCACTTTTAATCAATAAATGTTAATACAGTCCTTGGCAAGTGTATTGACCCATCGTAATTTGCCCGTACAGAAATAACAAGTAACAGGAAACAGATATTATCATTGCACTGACTTTAGTGTCCTATAGTAAGAGTCAGGGACTAAAGCACTCGTTTAAAAATCACTTCTTCTTATTGACTGCAATCAGACAGACAGATCCTGCATACAGATCCCTGAATACAGGGTTTGATTTGGATCTTAGAATTTTTGTCTCAGCAGACATCTGTAAAACCTCCACCTTTAGATCTTCAGTTTGCCCCATAGCTCAAACATACACATGCATGCTTTAACGAGAAGTGTGTGTTTGCTTGTGTGTGTGTGACTGTGCACATATGTGTGTATGCATATATATATATATGCGTGTGTGTGTGTTTGCATGTGTATGTTTGTGGGTGTGTGTGCTTGCATGCGTGTGTGAATGTATGTGTGCGTGTATGCCCGTCTGTGTGTGTGTGTGTGTGTGTGTGTGTGTGTGTGTGTGTGTGTAGCTCATTAGGCCTTTTGTTCTCCTGCTTTAGTTCAGAACGTGGTCGAACATTCACATGGCTAACCTGGTCCACCATGTATCTGCTGCGTGTAATTACTGTCCAGACCAAATGTTTGGACAAACACACTAGTTCACATTTCAGTTTCACTGCAGGGGTGTTTTTTTACGGTCCCTTACACAGTTCCCTGATTGGACATTTGTGTAGAAGCAGACCTGATCTTGCTTTGTCAGCAAGACCAGCGTTTCATCATCTGTGTATCTCCTCGCCAGATGTTGGGAGATGAAAACAACACATCTGTTTGGAATATCTTCTCATCTTAGTTTTCTTTTCGATGTTGTATTTGTATATTATTTATTAAATCAGCTTTTCTGAAGGCTGATTCTGTCCTCCATTAACAGTTAAACAGTCCTGTTTCACTCTCAGGTTAATTGTTTTCATGACATCAAGCAATCGCGCTTGCTTCTGTACAAACTTTATTACATTGAGCAAGAGTGACACACTTGCAAATGTACGCAAATGTGCTCATGGCCAAGGCCGAATCTCTGCAGCTCGCTGATGTCATTTCCTTTGTTCATAGTGGCGTCTAACCAGGCAGCTGTGTTGCCTCATGGGAAGTGTATAAATCCCCACGAGAGATTCTCATGATATGGTGGTACTGATAATGAATATATGGATTTATGTTCATCTGTTTCCTTTGAGGGGCCATAAAAGTGTCTGACAATAATCAACATGCCTCTCAAATTAATTTCTTGCTTCATTTTTAATACAAATCCTGTATTTTTTATTGATTGTGATCAATTGCTGTAATTACTAGTGTCATCCCTTTGTGTGTGTGAGTGTGTGTGTGTGTGTGTGTGTGTGTGTGTGTGTGTGTGTGTGTGTGTGTGTGTGTGATGGCTAAACTTCCTCTTGATGGACCAATCAGGATAATGAGTGGATATTTACGAGCATCCACTTAAATGCCTGCTAAGCCCATCCATCCATCCATCCATCCATCCATCCATCCATCCATCCATCCATCCTTTCATCCAGACAGACAGAAAGACAGACAGACAGACAGACAGACTGACTCCTACCTATGATGCCAACACTGCTATGCTGTCGTCCTCCAGCTAATAATCTAATGATATGTCGTCTCAGCTCTTATATACTTCTGCTTAACACTCTGTGTGAGTATCGGTGTATGTAGTGAGTGCACATGAGTGTGTGTGTGTGTGTGTGTGTGTGTGTACCAATCCAGGTGTTGTGTGTGAAAACTGAGACTGCTGGTGAGGTTGAACAGAAGGTAGATTTGCCTCATTGCCTCAATGAAATAAAATGAATTAAAACAAGCACACAAGAACTCCTAACTAATAACCAGGTCTCATAAACCTACCTGCACTGTGCATCCTCTCTCTCTCTCTCTTTCTCTCTCTCTCTCTCTCCTTTCTCTTCAGATCTCTGTTCTGTTGCTCTGTTTTCTCTTCAGATCTGATCTTTCTCTCTCTCTCTCTCTCCTTTCTCTTCAGATCTCTGTTCTGTTGCTCTGTTTTCTCTTCAGATCTGATCTTTCTCTCTCTCTCTCTCTCTCTCTCTCTCTCTCTCTCTCTCCTGCCATCTCTCTCTCTTCGGGACTGGAGCAGATGGAGTGATAATAGACTGGCACTGTGTTCTATAGGGTGGGAAGACTCAGGAGGAAACTGGTTTCATCTCCGCGATCCTCCATGTGTGCTGTTTCATGGGAAGTCCTCCTCTCTGTCACTCGCTCTCCTTTTCTCTCTCTTGTTCTCTCTCTTCCTCTTTCCCTCCCTCTCTCTCATTCTGCCTCCCATTCTCCCTCTCCCTCATTCTCTTTTCAGAACAGATGGAGTGTGTTTCATGTTCTCTGTCGGCCCTCTCAGCCTTGGGGAGGTGCGGGTACCATGAGCCTCCCACAACGAGCTCACAGATAGACCTCGTCTACAGAGCACACCTTTTCAAATTCGATACCTCTGCTGGTGTTTTGGGAACTTTGTCAGCCAAAAAGTGGTTTTGCAAGTGTTCCAATAAACACTGGCCACCAAAGAGTTTGTTTCTGTCACTGCCAGCATGCTATGAGCTAATTCCAGAAACACCTGGACGTCCCATCACTCAGACTTCATGCACAAGCCATCTCACACGGCCTCTGAACTGTTTTCACAACTCCATGAAGGCATGAAGAGAATGCTCTTAGTGTGTACACACACACCCACACACACACACACACACCCACACACACACACACACACACACACACACACACTTCCTCAATACCTGTCTCAGGGGAGGGACTATAGGAAAAGGCCACAGTCAAATCCTTGGCTCATTGGTACCCACCAAATAGGCCAACTGTCACTCAGTCCTGTGTGTCTCCACCCTTACCTGTCCTGTGTCTCCACCCCTACCTGTCCTGTGTGTCCACCCTTATCTGTCCTGTGTCTCCACCCCTACCTGTCCTGTGTGTCCACCCTTATCTGTCCTGTGTCTCCACCCCTACCTGTCCTGTCTCCACCCCTATCTGTCCTGTGTCTCCACCCCTACCTGTCCTGTTGTCCACCCCTACCTGTCCTCTGTCTCCACCCCTACCTGTCCTGTGTGTCCACCCTTATCTGTCCTGTGTCTCCACCCCTACCTGTCCTGTCTCCACCCCTATCTGTCCTGTGTCTCCACCCCTACCTGTCCTGTTGTCCACCCCTACCTGTCCTCTGTCTCCACCCCTACCTGTCCTGTGTGTCCACCCTTATCTGTCCTGTGTCTCCACCCCTACCTGTCCTGTCTCCACCCCTATCTGTCCTGTGTCTCCACCCCTATCTGTCCTGTGTGTCCACCCCATCTGTCCTGTTGTCCACCCCTACCTGTCCTGTGTCTCCACCCTTACCTGTCCTGTCTCCACCCCTACCTGTCCTGTGTGTCCACCCCTATCTGTCCTGTGTCTCCACCCCTACCTGTCCTGTCTCCACCCCTATCTGTCCTGTGTCTCCACCCCTATCTGTCCTGTGTGTCCACCCCATCTGTCCTGTTGTCCACCCCATCTGTCCTGTGTCTCCACCCTTACCTGTCCTGTCTCCACCCTTACCTGTCCTGTCTTCACCCCTATATGTCTTGCACAGGGAATCTCTACATTTCAACACAACCCTGTGAAATCATCATAGGATTAATGCACTCAAAATGCATCCAGAATCTGAACACCAAAAAGTTGAATAGGTGGGTCCATGTTTCACGTGGTAAGAAATAGTTTGCTTGTGGTTTAAGCTTATGAAAATAAGGAAAGCATTTGTGTGAAAGAGTGTGTGTGTGTTTCAGGATAAACCCCAGCACTGTACCCTGTCCAAGTCCACTGATTGCATTATAAATCATAAGCGTGTGTGTGTATATATATATGTATATACATATATGTTTTTTCACACTGTTGAAACAGAACTCAGCCCAACTTGATTCTCAAGGGAGGAGGCATTTATCCAAGATGGGAGGTGTGTGTGCATGTGTGTGTGTGTGCGTGTGTGTGTGTGTAAGTGTGTGTGTTGGTGGTTTGAGGTGCTTTGTGTGTGTGTGTGTGTGTGTGTGTAAGTGTGTGTGTAAGTGTGTGTGTTGGTGGTTTGAGGTGCTTTGGTATGGTGTGTGTGTGTGTGTGTGTAAGTGTGTGTGTTGTCAGTTTGAGGTGCTTTGCTATGGTTTCCACTCCTACAGACGAAGTGGTTCCCGTTTGTCTCTGACTGGATTTCACGGTTATCCCTTCACCCGGACAGGAACTTGGGGACAGGGAAGAGGGTCCGACTGGGATAATCCCCGTGAACTGCTCATGCACGTGGTTCTGGTTTGGGCTCTGTTTGTTTGGATGAGAATTTCGTTATTTTGCCCCCCCCCACCCCTCCTCACCCGTATCCATTACCCAGAATGCCTGGCCAGATATGCATGTGTTTGTGCATGCTTGTTTAACGGAGGTAATTCCAGCTTCAGCTCATGCTATGGTCCAGGGGAGCCCAGGTTTCTGCACTTTCCTTCAGTCTTAAAACGAAAGGAACCCTCCTTCAAGTAATGATGTTAACGATCAATGAAGGTTTTTCATTTAATAAAGGCAGTACCTGCCAGCTAGTTCCTGTAAGCTCACGTGCCGTAAACTCACGTGCTGTAGGCTCACGTGCTGGGGGGGGGGGGGGTGTTTGCATTCCTGCTGTAGCTTCTTTTATTGTTCTGAGAAAACCACAACTGCTTTATTACTAAATGTAAAGAGGGAAATCAAAACATAATAGTGTTCATCATTATCAGGCATCTGCAGCCACTATACACGACAATAAAGCACCAGAAAGTATGTCATTATCATAGTGGTGTGGTGGTCTGGGGCTGGTTCCCTGTTCTTCACCTCCCTAGCCCTCACACACACACACACACACACACACACACACACACACACACACACACACACACACATTCGGCTCTGTCTGTTTCGCATTAGGACAGTAACTTTACTCTGTTTCTGCCCCTCGGTGAGGTGCAGGAAATGCCCGGGTCGTCACCCCCAGACATCACAAGGGCAGGCGGGCGTCCTGTGCAGAACTCACCTCAGCCGTGTCCCAGCGCCCCGTTTCACGGCCTTATTAGATTTCATGGCCCACCGCCGTGTCCCTCTAATTAATGGCAGTCATGTCCCACAGCAGGCTCCGCCCCTGCACTGCCCCTCCCCCACACTCACCCCTTAGTTTAGAGGCAAAACACATTCCCAGAGGGCACCAGAAACGTAGTGCGTGGGGGGCAGGGGGCGTGGCCCGGGCCTGACCTGCCCATGTGATCTGTGTGTGTGTACTGAGCCTGAGGTGAGAAAGTTAGGCCTTCCACCCCACTGTGAGTCACTGTAATCGCATTAACCCTCAACCTCAGTTACAACTGCACCCCAAGCAGCCCTGATGATCGACACGCTGACATTCCTCTCACCAGAGAGCAGCTACAGGCCACAGACGCTTTATTACTCTCATTTTAATAGACACACCCACTTTATTACACGCTCCCATTTTAATAGACACACTCACTTTATTACACACTCCCATTTTAATAGACACACCCACTTTATTTCACACTCCCCTTTAATAGACACACCCACTTTATTACACACTCCCATTTTAATAGACACACCCACTTTATTACACGCTCCCATTTTAATAGACACACCCACTTTATTTCACACTCCCCTTTAATAGACACACCCACTTTATTTCACACTCTGCTTTAATAGACACACCCACTTTATTTTACACTCTGCTTTAATAGACACACCTACTGTATTTCACACTCCCATTTAAGACACACTCACTTTATTTTACACTCTGCTTTAATAGACACACCCACTTTATTTCACACTCCCCTTTGACACACCCACTTTATTTCACACTCTGCTTTAATAGACACACCCACTTTGTCTCACACGCCACTTTAATAGACACCCACTTTATAAGACATGGATCTTTTCTTAGACACACCCACTTTATTAGACACACCCACTCTGCCCTGCTTCATTAGCTTCATTTGTCGATATGCATGAATGGCTAGTCAGTCACTGACTGGACCAGACGGAGGAACCGCACCACTCTCAGCAGCACAAACACGTATTTGGTCAGTGGCACATTAGGGGATGTTCTGGAAGTCTCCAACGTGCAGCCAGGAGGTGCTGGAGGAGAACTAGCAGGACAAACGGGGAACCAGATGCCTCCAAAGCCTATGATGTGTTTCTGTCGAAGAGATGCTCTGAATAAAGGGGGGGGGGGGGGGTGTGAGTGGTGTGTTTAAGGCAGACACACACACACACACACACACACACACACACACACAGTTGGTACACTTTCCTGCACAGCTTGCTTTTTGTATTGTGTATGTGATAAATTTCTGGAATGGTACTCATTGTGTGTGTGTGTGTGTGTGTGTGTGTGTGTGTGTGTGCTGGGAAATGTTGGAAAATATGTAGTTGTTAGTGCATTAAAGACAATATAAGGTGCATGAGCGGAAGGCACTGGTGCTCAATTAGTGTGGTTTGGGACAGCGGGACTTGCGGGACGCCGCTCTCGGCAGATGGAGAAGGTTGGGACTCCCCCTGAGTGCCCGACTGCCAGCCCTACACGGACGCCTGGCAGCTCCCAGCCGCTATTTTGGGGCCGCGCCGCGTATCCGAGGGGTCGCTCAGCTCAGATTAAGCCATTTCGTTGCGGATCGAGGAGGATGAGGATGAGGAGGAGGAGGAGGAGGAGGAGGAGTGCCGTCTGGGGCCCGCTGACCTTCAGCACCTCGCCAACTGTTCCAGCTTCTAATGAGACCTGAAGAAGATTCATTTCTGTGCTGCTTGCACTCAAGATTCCTGCTTGAATTCCAGGAGCAGCAGTAATTCTAATATACTGTAAATATTACGCACCCTGTGTACAGCATAACTCAAAGGGACCTATGC
>NW_027507229.1:0-27021 GCF_052324685.1 Brachyhypopomus gauderio | reverse complement strand
ACAATCAGGATTTCCCTGGGAAGCTGAGGGCAAGGAATCGAGAGAGAAGACTCAGCCGCGATCGGCCGCCCTGCTCCTTCCCCGACGGTTTTAGTAAGGGATGGCCACCTCCTCATCCTCTGGCCAATCACAGCGCTGGAGGCCGTCCATTAGGCAGGGCGTGAGTCACGTTCGTTCACCTGAGCAGGGAGCGAGGTAACGATTGTTTAATCGAGGCTCTTGTCCCGTACAACTACACATGCCGCCCCTACCCTCCTCAAGGGGGCGCCGGTGGTCGAGGCCAGACCGGAAAGGTCCAGCGAAGGGTAATATCTTGTCTTGGCCAATGGGGGGATGTGGGGTTGCTGGTGGGTGTGGTTTGGGGGGAACCGAGACAGAGGTACAAATTTGCAAACGAGACTAACCCTCTGGCTCCTCCCCCTCAGCCCTTGACGGAGCTCCGTCAATGACAACGGCGCAGAGAAGAACGGAGGGAGTGAGGGAAAGAAAGAGCAAGGGAGGGAAAGAAAGGAGGAGAGCAGCCAGCAGCATGGAGTAAAGAACAGAGGAAGGCTGAGGATATATGACTGGAGAGTATCACAGAGGGGGGAAGAATAAAAAACGAGAAGAGCGGGATAGGCGGATGAGTGTATTTTTTATTAAAATCTGACCTTCACATCAGGAAAAGCCGAGTCCCCCAGGGAAAATCCCCCCGAGTTCTCCCAGCTCCCCCTCAGAGGCTGCGGTCTGATGCACTCGAGCTGGCGTGAAACTAAAAGTGTCGTTTGATTTCCCAGCCATCTCCCTCGTTGCCGGCGTAAACAGGTGGTGGACGTCCCGCTGCCCTCCGTGTAATGTCCCGTTGAATGGCAGCATGGTATAATCAGCGGTGCGTAATGAATCCCGCCACGGCCCCCGCGGGGCACGCCAGGCCTGAACGAGCGTGCTTCGCTTCGGTCAGAGACTCGACGGACATTCCCGATCGTGCCTGCGTGAAGCATCTGTGGCACGAACGTGTCTCCTGCTATCGTTCCTGAGGCCCCGTCAGACCGAGGTGCGTTCGGCGAGGTTTCGGGCCAAAGGCCTGTCGTGAGCCCTTTGCTCCATCTGGTAAGGACGGAAACGAACTCCGGGCTATATCTGGTGCCCCAGGGCCACATTTGAGAGGTTGGAACACAGCTAGCACGAGCGGATCAGCCACGATAGGTGCTGGGGTTGGACCGGAGGCCGTGCTAGAGCATTTGGCCGCCCTGGCGCCGGCCCACCACAGCCGGACCAAACAGTCCACCGCCCTGGATCTTCCCATCAGCCAGACATTTGCGCACGCCGCCTCGGGCTTCCAAGACCGCCACGCCGTGTGGTCTGCAATGATCCGACATGGAATTTGTGAACGAACTGTTTTAAGAAGGATATCTTCCCAGATGCCCTGGCTGATGTCATTGCTGGCACGAAGCCACTTGTGCACGGATGATGACACACAGAAAACCAAGCGTGTGAAGCCTTATTAACATCCGGCAGAAGCCAGCGAATTTTCCCACTGCTTTTGGACCTTTGAAGGTTTTTTGTTTGTTTGGGTGTTTATGAAAGGGTTCGGTTGAAGACTCTGCCCCCGTCACGGACACGATGGCCAATCAGAGGGTTCGCCCACGTGGCCACCGACCAATCCCACAGACCACAAAGACCTTCGCTTCGGTCCCCGGAAAGCTAGTGCTGCTAATATCAAATGGGAGTCCGGGCGTCTCTTTTGTTAATGACTCGTTCCACCTGCTTCCCACAAAGCTGCTGCCACTTTTAGCTGCGTTAGCATTTTACCACAGCACATTATTTCAGCTACTGCACTGATTGGTAGACGGTGAGGGGCATCAGGAAAGGCCTTCAAGGAAATGATTAGAGCCCTTTCTCCCGTGACCCGCTAAAATAACTCTTCCGCCCACCCACCCACACCCACACACACACACACACACACAAACCCCCCCACACACACACACACATGTCCCAGGGCAGATAAGGCAGGTCACCCCTAGTGCAGGGTTAGGGAGGGGAGGGGCAGTTAAGAGGGGGTAGTACCTCTGTGCACAGGAAGAACAGGTTGTTGTTCTCAGCTGAGAACTGGCAGACCACTGAAATAAAGAACACCAAATAAAAAAACCTTTGTCCACTGCAGGGGTCACTTAGAGGGGATCTCTCTCTATTGTGACCCCAAGGTGGCTGGTCTCTCTGTCTCTGGCTCTCTCTCTCTCTCTGTATGTTGGAGAGGGAGGGAGAATATTAATCATCCCCAGTTCAGTATTCAGAGAAGGAAGACTCCTGCAATATAATCTACTTTAATGCCTCTAAAATATAAACCACCTGTGTCACTTTTACAATCGGGAACTTGGCGTTGATCCTACATGCTTTAGAAAATAGTAAGCTGTTATGTATGTGTGTGTGTAATGGCTTTCTTCCCTAATAAACCTTTCACTTAGATAATAAAAAAAGTATTCAATGAATGAACAGAACACACAGTCCACATTTGCTCTGTTCATTTCCAATATTGGCAATGACATGCAATTTAACGTTAAACGGTTTCCCAAGTCGAATTCAAAAATGTTCCAAATTGATCATGCTAAACAGTGGACCCAGTCTACATAATGTCTCCAGACCTGGACCACAGCTCACCACACCCTTGGATTCCAGTGTCTCCCTGTGACGGTTTCTACCGCAGGAGAAATGGGGAACTGTGTGTGTGGTTTTCTGCTAGTCTTGTTTACTCTGTGTGTTTTTGGGACCACCCTGCAGCGAGTGTTAGACCCCAGCCCCAGCCTGAAGTCAGCCCTCAGATTCCTCCTGACGGTCTGTCTCTGACAGGCTGGGTATGCCTGTCTCTGCTTGTGTGGTTGGGTGTGTGTGTGTGTGTGTGTGTCCTTTCTACTGTGTTTGTGGTGCATTTAATAGCTGTTGTCCTTGAGTCTGGATTGACTGTAATTCCGTACATTGTTAGAAGGATAAGCAGTTATGTCCAGACAGCTGAAACATTTAAGACGTGCATTATATTATACAAAACACGCAGGTTATGGCAATGACTAACTTAAGGTCTTTTTATAGATATAAGTACACTTACGTAATAGAGTTCTTGTTTGTTTCCTTTAGAAATGAAACCCTACCAACTACCTGTGAGTGTGTGTGTGTTTGTGTATGTGTGTTTGTGTATGTGTGTGTGTGTGTGTGTGTGTGTGTGTGTGTGTGTGTGTGTGGGCGGGCAGTCATATGTGAGTGCATGTGAGCATGTGTGGGAGTAAGTCTGAGGCATATTCTCTGATCCCTCTGTACGTGCATGTGTGTGTGTGTGTGTGTGTGTGTGTGTGTGTGTGTGTGTGTGTGTGTGTGTGTATGTGTGGGAGGAGAAGAAGGAGGAAGTTGGTTAAGGTGCACAGCGGGTCACCAGCTCGGTACGGGAAGTTTCGTGTGTTACAGCCTACATGGGCTTAGTCTGGATTAGAATCACACTCCAGTGCTCGAACAGACTCGGGTTATGTGAGTCAGGAAGGGGAGGAGCCTCTCACAGGAGCCGCTAACACCCAGAATTCAATAGTGCCACATTCAGTCTACAGAGGTCTTTCAGCTAAAGAAATTGACTTGTGCAATTTGATGGTGTATATTTGCCTCAGCACCTGCTGTTATCCTGTATTTGTGTGTGTGTGTGTGTGTGTGTGTGTGTGTGTGTGTGTGTGTGTGTGTGTGTGTGTGTGTGTGTGGACTTCTGTAGTGGCTAAATAGGATCAGCAGTTTCTTCAGTCAGTTAACAGAGCAGGTCAGCCTGCCAGCTCTCTCTCCCTCACACACTCCCACACACACACACACACACACACACACACACACACTGTACCTGCACTCGGGGAAAAGATGGCGCTACACAGCACAATGGGAAGCAGATTTTTGTTCTCTCCCTGACGTCTTTCTCTTTCTCTCTCTCCTTCCCACCCCCTCCCCCCACACACATCTCTCTGTCTCTCTCTCTGTCTCTCTCTGTCTCTCTCTCTGTCTCTCTCTGTCTCTCATCCTGTCATGAGTAAGGAACCTTTCTGGGACACACAGACGGAGAGAGTGCTCAAAGCTGCTCTGATGTATTGGCTCACCACTGTCCTTCTACAATTCTGGCACGGTGGCGTCAGCGCGGCCTGCGTTACGACTTCAGCCCTGGAAGGAGAGACTGAACCATGACTGCAGATTCTTTCTCTCTTTCTCTCTCTCTCCGTTTCTCTGTCTCACTCGTTCTCAGTTCAGTTCAGTTTAAGAAAGCTTTATTGGCACAACAATAAATGTTACAAATCACATCTTGGTGAATGACGCCAATAAACAACGAACAACGTTGTTCGAGTATTGATATTGTGACAGCACCGAGCGGCCAGAGAAAGGTTGTTTGTGATAGATGGAAGTGTGAGCCCACTCTCCTGAATCTGGGGAAGCAGACGCTGGTTTCTACATTATGATCTGTCTATTTCGATGTATATTTCCCCAAATGAACACATTACATCTCAGCGGGAGAATGCTTCCCAACAGAGCACCACCTACAGCCATCACACACTCCATCAGAGGTATTGTGTGTGTGTGTGTGTGTGTGTGTGTGTGTGTGTGTGTGTGTGTGTGTGTGTGTGTGTGTGTGTGTGTGTGTGTGTGTATTCATCTCCTAACATCATCAGTGTCTACGCTGGCATCAGGTGAAGAGCACAGTGTGAACTGTAGTGCCCAGCAATGCCAGAGCACAGGTGAGCACAGCTCAGCACAGGTGAGCACAGTTCAGCACAGGTGAGCACAGCTCAGCACAGGTGAGCACAGTTCAGCACAGGTGAGCACAGCTCAGCACAGGTAAGTACAGTTCAGCACAGGTGAGTACAGTTCAGCACAGGTGAGCTCCACAGAGTGCCACAGAACTCAACAGGACTCCATACAGCTCCATACAACTCCACAGAGTTCACAGACCTTCACGCAACTCCACAGAGCTCCTTAGAACTCCACTGAAATCCGCAGAGTTGCGTAGACGTCCACAAAATTCCACAAAGGTCTGCAGAGCTCCACAGAACCTTGAGCAGGGCCCAATAGGAGTAGTGTCAACTCTGTAGGTGCTAGAACTTCCATCAAGCCAACCCGTCAGCCAACCCCTCTCTCTCTCCCTCTCTCTCTCTCTCTCTCTCTCTCTCTCTCTCTCTCTCTCTCTCTCTCTCTCTCTCTCTAGTCTTGTTCTGAATAATTAATAATTCTAAAGGTTTTGCCTCACCACGGTGTCATGGCGTGTTTACACTCTGGAGGAGGAGGCCAGGTCTCTTGTTGTGTGGTGTTGACATTTCTCCAGGTGAAACAGCAGGTCTGCAAAGAGTCACAGTTGTTGAATTGGTTGGTCGCTACACGAAATAACTACAGTTCTGTATAGCTGAATAACCAAAACAGTAATTTACCACCCCCACCTCTCTCTTTCCTTCTTTTTCTCTTTCTACCTTTTACTTGTTCAATCTTTCCAGGGTTCTACTACACCGGAGATGATGCCCTAACCCCCACCACCTCTCCCATGCTCCACACCAGCTAGCTGGGTGAGAAGATGAAAGGGGTGGCATGGCCGTTCTATTACCCAGGCCCATCAGGAGTGGAGAGGAGGTGGAGAGGAGGTGGAGAGGAGGACCCTCGCCCACGGGGGCCTGATTAGCACCTGCCCGTCTGATTTCCCCCGACCTCGGGCCGGGACTCACCCGGAGAGCCCCGCCCTCTCGCAGCTCCGCCACTCCTCCTCCCCGTACACCTACCGGAGTAACCCGCCTCGCAATCAGAGGTGAGGCCGGGCAGGCTTTCTGAAGGGAGGATAGAGAGAGAGAGAGAGAGAGAGAGAGAGAGAGAGAGAGGTGTTGAATTCTCAGCTTGCTGTAGGAAGGAGCCAAGGGCACTTTGACCGTACATTCTGTCATTTTATCCAATCAGGGTGAACTCCACAGAGACCAGCATTCCAGCTCTATTTAACTCACAGCCGAGTCTGAGGGAGAGGAAGAACACGCAGTCACAGTCCGCGTTAAGAACACAGAACATAAGACGCAATCACTTCTCGTTCGGAGCTATCTCAGAGCTAAAAAATCTCCTACCAAATGCAGAACCTTGTAAAGCGGGACTGAAGTGCTCTCGTTGCCGTGTCGACCTCAGTCGGCATTCCCGGCATTTCTGGAGTCTTGCTCGGCTCTCGTCCCGTGTCCCCTGACCCCGTCTGGATGGCCGGCACGGTTACCTTTCCCTGCTCAAGTGCTTCCCGGTCGACAAGGCCTTGTGCCGAACTGGTGTCTGGGCCTTATCAGTGTTTTCTGTCACAGAGGTTTCGCTGAAGTCCACCCGGTGTCTTCTGCTGCTTTGAGATACACGTGGCAAACGTTTGTGAGCGTGCTGGCCTGACTCGGTTTGTGCACCGATACGGCCTGTGTGGTTGTGGAGAACTGTGGGTGTCTGCTCTCACACGAAAACTCCCATAACCCCTTTCCACCAATGAGCAGCAGGTTCCGTTTCGGTTCGCGCTTCTGAGAACGTTGGTGCTATCAGTGAACCGCGTTTGCACCGACTGTTGTAACCAAGGGAACATGCTCCATGAGACATCGTTCCTCTACAACTTCACACAACTAGCCCTGATTCTGCAACATGTTTCTTCTGGGAGAAATGATTCAAGATTAGGTTTGTGAACCAGAGAAGAACCTGTTCCGCAATGGTGAAAAGGGGCTACTAAATGACCATTTAAAAGATCTTTTCTGCTTAAAAGGTTTCTGCAGCTCAGTCCGCTAAAGGTAGCATCCTTGCTAAAGGTTCAGAAACTCATAGAGGTGCTGTTATAAATAACATCAGTTACCAGTGATGAGTTCGGACAAGCAACTGGTAACTGATGTTATTTATAACAGCACCTCTATGAGTTTCTGAACCTTCTGAACTGCCAGGAGTCCGAACCCACCGTCCCACCTTCAGAACCTCGGTGAGACCAGGCCGCATGCCTGAGCTGACCGTTCGGCCCGATCGGTAGCGGAATCTCGGTCCAGAGACGTCCCACGAAGCTGCGCTACACCAGGCACCCGGCCATGCCGAGCGCCCACCATCGGCGCCCACGAGCCGGGCGGAGACTCCGGAGCGTGGAGGGTTTGGGGGGAAGTAGGGACGCCAGAGCAGGTTAGACGTCCCAGACGAACCTCTGGAGGCGTCTGCCGTCTGCCAAGCCCAGATAAACATGTAAATGGCTGCATGTTATTAAACTGCCAGATTCATCTGCCACTCTTGTTTACCACCAGGTCCCTGGTTGTACCCTGACAGCAAGATAAGCATTGGAGCATCCCTCTCTCTCTCTCTCTCTCTCTCTCTCTTTCTCTCTCTCTCCCCTCTCTCTCTTTGCCCCATGGGGACTATTTTATGGCATTATTAGGAAGCAGGCCACTATTTTCCCCAGTGCCCACTATGAAGGATTGTGGATTAGCAGAGCCGTAATCATCATCCATCAGTCTGTTGGGCCTTGCAGCAGGGACACGCTGGAGAGGACGGGGTGAGCCGGATTGTGTGTGTGTGTGTGTGTGTGTGTGTGTGTGTGTGTGTGTGTGTGCGTGTGTGTGATAGGTGACATCAGTGATTGCACCCCCCCCCCCCCCTCCCCCAGGGCGAGGTGATTAGAGTCACTCCGGAGCGTGGGAGGGGTGTGTAATATCACGCCCAGACGAGGAATTGAGAAATACAGTCTGGGTTCTCTCATATGCTCCACTCCCGTTCCTGGATCAGAACCCCCCACCCACCCGCCCACCCCTCCTATTGCCCATGTCATCCTACAGCTGACCCTGGAACAGCCTGTAAGGTTAAGATGACCATCGAGTTCAGGAGGACTCGAGATGCTGCATCAAACATTATAACACGGCCGGTTCCTCCTCCATCAGCTCAGCCCTGTGCAGTAGAGTGGTGGTGAATTGCTCTGTGTGGTGTTAGAAGAAGGAACGTGGAGGTCATGTTGGCCACGCTGGGCTTTGGGACCAGGCCAGCTCGCCCTTGTTTGGACTTGCTGTGAGCGGCACCTCACCGCCGACGGAGACACCCAGCCACAACTAATCTGCAGAATGCCGGGACGGCAGTCAAAACCAGCTTACAATGTCAGGAAGGAGATCAGTTCTGTTTATGTGTGTGTGTGTGTGTGTGTGTGTGTGTGTGTGTGTGTGTGTGTGTGTTAGCTCACCTGCCTATGAGACCCTAACACACCTGTGTTAAAGTCCATGTGGAGCTCCTCAGTCAGCTGCTGTCACTGGAGCTTTCTGTCCAACTCCCTCTGTAATTCCACCTGTCATTCACAACTCTCTCTCTCTCTCTCTCCTTCTCTCTCTCTCCTTCACTCTCTCTCTTCTCCACACTAGCGCAGGGATCTACCCGTCACCGTCAGACGGGCAGAGAGCAGCATTAGTCGAACACAAGCAGACGAGTCTGTTCAGGTGTTTTCGTGGCCTTTCCTCCCGTCTCTCCACCCCCTGCATTAACGTATTAACCACCCAGCGTTCCCTGCTCCCTCTCATCCGCCTCGAAACCTTTCCGAACAACTAGTGCCATTTTCACAGCGTTTTTCAATGCTAGCGTCCCAATCTACTATTTATAGCAGCGACGTTACGTAAGTCAGCATATGATCTGTGTAATGTATCATACTGTAGCGTAGCGTCTTACAAGTGGGGCACTAGTCCAGTCAAACGACCCCTTGGGATTATGTTTACCAGAACGACACGTTAAGTCTGTTCCAGCTACGAAAGCAGCTCTTAAACCCATTTTCCACTCGAAGGGCCAAGCACTTACTAAAGCCATACCGTGCCGTTCCGCACTCCCGAGACCCGCTACGGATTCGTTTTCACCACAAGTCTTGGCCTGGAAATCAGGGCCGGTACGTTATTTACGATGGCGGCGGGTTCGTGTCGTAATTATGACACCAAACACCTCCTGTCGCTGCGTGTGTCTGACGAGACGGAATAATTTTGAGCTGTTTTAGTCGGGGTTTTATTTATTTATTTTTTTTATGTGCGTAAAAAACCACAGTGCATATTCAAATGCAAAACGCAGGCGACAAGACTCCCAACAGTCTTGTGCCCTTCGCTTGTGTAGAGACAGTCAGTGAATCCCTGAGACTTTAAGCTATCTCATCTAAACGGGTCTGTGGTTGTGAACACGGCTGGCTAATATGTGCCGAGACGTGCTGACCGTGTTCGCCGCGGAAAAGCAATTGGACCGCTTAATGTCCGCTCTCGGTTTAGCCCTAGAGTGGGAAAGACGGTACAGCGCGCTGAGGTAAATGTGTGTGAGCGCGCACACACGGACGAGCGCGTGAACGCGCTGGCAGGGCATGTGCGCCGCGCTGGGTCGCCCCATCAATCACTTCACCCGTCCTGGTGGCGATATTGGGATGTTTTTCGATCGGAGCACGGCTGCGTCCTTGGGAGGCCGCGCCGTGGAACACAGCCGTGATTAGAAAGCAGTTTATGAATAATTTGAATTGACTTTTGGAGTGTTTCTCCCTCCCTCTCTCCATCCCTCTCTCTTCTCTGGGAGATGTAATGGCTTTATAATGCTCTGATGTGTGAGGACCATATCTGGGAGTGTTGGGTTACGGACTGATAATAAACTTCTTTAATCAACAGTTAAATTATGCTTAATAAAAGACATGCAATGTCTCATCCTGTGTGATCATCTCTCACTCTGTCTCTTCTCTTCCTCTCTCTCCCTCTCTCTCCCTCTCTTTCTCATCTCTTCAATTCAATTACAGTATGGCGGTGATTGCCAACAGTGTGAAATACCATCCCGTGTCAGTCACTCACACTCTGAGATCCACAAAGACTCGTAGCAACAAACAGGTAAGTTGCTAACCTCCAACCGCTACGCCCTCACCCAATGCAGCTACGCCTCCAACCTACCCCACCCAGGGGACGTATTCAAAGCGAGCACACACTATACGGCGCGACGCGCTATAACGTGACACTTCAAGCAAGTGGCCGTGTTCTCTTTCCTGTCTCCACTTTTCTCACGCTGTCTCCGCACGTCTTGGCCAGGGCACGTGTTCCTGCAAACAAGGGGGCACGTGGTGCCAGCTCGGATGAACATAGCCGTGGGTCAGAAGCATCAGGAGGGAGAGAGACAGGAGGGAGTTAGAGAGAGAGAGAGAGAGAGAGAGAGAGAGAGAGAGGAGGGAGTTAGAGAGATAAAAACAGAAGCAAATGGATAGAAAGAGGGAGAAGAACACACAGAGAGAGAGAGAGAGAGAGAGAGCGAAAATCCTTTAATAAAGTAAACACCATATGACTCAGAGTGAGACCGGGACGTGTGGGTTCAGTACCCACAATGCAGGCATGTTATTACCCCCTTCCTCTGGAGTTCAGTGCCTCTGTAGACCACGCCCCCTCCCTCCCTCCACCCCTCCCCCGCTCTCCACCTGCACACATTAGCAGTCCGCAGGCGTAGCGCGGCTCCACCCGCTGCCACGACGGTGGAGGAGCAGCGAACACCGAGCTACGAGAACCGCAGGCGGTGTCTCCGAGGCCGGATGAAGGGAGAGGGAGTGAGATGGATCAGACGCACAGGTCCATTATCAGACACTTTACTACTGGCACCTTGTAAGTGTGTAGTCAGACAGGGAGGGTTCCTCATGGACTTGTGTAAAATAACCTATTGATGATTGCATGATAAACCTGTACCCCACTATCACCCCCCCCTACCTCACCCCCTAACACACTCCCTACCACCCCCCTACCTCACCCCTAACACACTCCCTACCACGCCCCTACCTCACCCCTAACACACTCCCTACCACCCCCCTACCTCACCCCCTAACACACTCCCTACCACCCCCCTACCTCACTCCTAACACACTCCCTACCACGCCCCTACCTCACCCCTAACACACTCCCTACCACCCCCCTACCTCACCCCCTAACACACTCCCTACCACCCCCCTACCTCACTCCTAACACACTCCCTACCACGCCCCTACCTCACCCCTAACACACTCCCTACCACCCCCCTACCTCACCCCTAACACACTCCCTACCACGCCCCTACCTCACCCCTAACACACTCCCTACCACGCCCCTACCTCACCCCTAACACACTCCCTACCACGCCCCTACCTCACCCCTAACACACTCCCTACCACCCCCCTACCTCACCCCTAACACACTTCCTACCACGCCCCTACCTCACCCCCTAACACACTTCCTACCACCCCCCTACCTCACCCCTAACACACTCCCTACCACGTCCCTACCTCACCCCTAACACACTCTCTACCACGTCCCTACCTCACCCCTAACACACTCCCTACCACCCCCCTACCTCACCCCTAACACACTCCCTACCACCCCCCAATCCCTGCTGGTGGATTTTATCAGTCAGAACATGTGAAGCAGTTTATTACAGAACACTTACAAAATACACTTATAAGACCAGCAAACCTTACAAACCGTACAGCGGTGTAGATGCCATGTAGACATTGACGTTAAGCATCTGATACGGAGCAGCGTTAGATTGATCGCTTTGACCATTTTAAGATGTACAGCAGCTTTACTCTAGAATCACATCACATATGTTTCCGGGGATGTAAAAAGATGAGATTAATCATCTGGGCCATTGAGCTGCTATGGTAACACCTCACACACCGTCAGTTACACTGTACCTACACCATTAATTACAGTGTAAGGTTCTGAGTAACATTGTGTTTCTGAATCACGATGAATGTATGAACACACACACACACACACACACACACCCTCACACACACACACACACACACACACACCTGTTTTCGTTGCTCTTTCACGCTAACGCAAGCGTTCTCCTCACACTTCTGCAAATGAAAGTCTGAGATGCTGTTCGGCGGTTTGAATAAGTGATGTTTTGTTGCATCATTGAAATCTGTAGTGTGCGAGGTAATTCCAGTACTCACAACATCGACTGAAGTTGTTTGTTCATACACCTGCCGTCCTCTGATATCTTAAATCAATGTGTATGCTAGCGAATCTTCGATTGGCTGTTTTCTGCTTTTTGTGTGTACATAATTTTAGCATAACTGTAGGAAAAGGGGGAAAGCGTGATGAAAACTATAAAATCTCTTGCCAAAATTATCAATTTATTCTGGCCTTCTTGGTTTGAAATCTATATATGTTTAATGAAACACCGTACTTGTGATATGTGTTTCTTTTAAATGTTGATGTTTCGCAACACAATAGACCCAACCACGCAGGACACGCGCTCGTCTCTGACGCCCGTGTGTTGAACGCACTCGCCATGGGCTCTGGATTCGGACCAAAGCTTATAGCTGACGTGATGAATTGTGGCTGATGGTCTGGGCAGTGATTCTGAAACAAGGCTTGTGATTCGCACAGCAGATGGTCATTTTAGACGTGCAGGGAAGCAACGGGGAAGAAGCCAGACCCACCTACAGGACGTGAGACAATGAGAGCTCATCTTCTACTGCCAAAGGGGGATTAGGTCAGAGGTCAGAGTTTGTAGAGGTTCCTTTGTGCGTGTGCACAAATCCTGGTCTTCTGCACTTAAAGATGGTCTTGATTATGGCTGGGAGCTCGTTAAAGCTCCTCCGTGTGCGTCTTGGAGGGGTTAGGGCAGAGAGGAGCATTGTGAGGAACCCACTGAGCTGCACAGGTTTATCTCCTCAGGTAGCTCTTCTCGATGACCCGTGAACTCCTGAGGTCACGCACGCACGCACGCACGCACACACACACACACACACACTGTCAGAGCCTTCTCTGTGCCATCAGTCTGTCGATCACTGCTCCAAAAGACCCATTCAGACATCTTTTGGCAGGACAGGATACAGTGGGACACACACACACACACACACACACACACACACACACTCTGTTCCACTCAGATGACGAGCAGGCGTTCCATGTGATTGAGTTTCCTGGTCCAAAGTGCCAAACTGTTTAGTGGAGGCAGAGGGGCAGAGATCGGCGAGCATTACAGCCACATTCTCCTCAGAGCCGCCGACAGCTGTTCACGCCAGAGCACACCCATGTTGCCAACCAAGACTTAATCCAGCCACTCAGAGAAAGCTAGATGGAGACGATGGCTTCGTGTGTGTGTGTGTGTGTGTGTGTGTGTGTGTGTGTGTGTGTGGGTGGGTGTGTGTGCCCACACTGGCTGTATCTCAGTGGTCTGGAACACTCTGAGAGGCCCAAGCTGGGTAAACATGAAAGGTTCGGCCCGGGGGGTCAGCCGTGCCACAATCCCCAATTTAGTGCTTCCTTACGGGACTCTCGTGTGAAGAGGACCCAGCTGTCAGCACTCGCAATCTCTCTACCGCTTACTCACCAGACGGGAGCGTATTCAAAGGAGAGTGTCAGCGTGTGTTTCCGCATGCGCTTTCTCGAGTGTGTGTGTGTGTGTGTGTTTCTCGTCTTTCTGGCGGGGAGACGTCAGCGGACGCTCTTGCGGAAATAACCGTGGGTTTGGGGCGGGGGGCGACCCCGGAGGGTCCTAGTGCCCCCCCTCCACCTCACCTGCGTCCCGCCAGGCCTGATACCCACTCATTGAGCTGTCAAAGTCTCTAACTGCTCCAGCCAGCTGGGGGCAAAAGACCGAGACCATAAACCCCCCCCCCCCACACCCCCCCTCTATTACCCCCACCCCCATTTCCCCCCCCTCCCCCGTGGCACAGTTGCCATGGGAAAAGCCAAAGCAGAGATCCGTCTGACAAGGGAGGTATTTAATTGAAAATGAGCCGAAGACCCAGGACGGATCTCTCGGTGTCTTTCTTCAGCGAGCCCCGGCTCTGCGGGCTTTAGCTGGTCAGCGTGCATTTTGGTACGGATGGCTGCGCGAGAAAAGGAACCCCCGCCGCCCCCACGGTGGGTCAGGCCTCAGAAGATTAGACGACTCATTCTTGCCGGGACTAATCTGGTGATGTAAAAGGGACAATGCTCCTTAGAGTGACGGAAAGGCACAGAGGAGGAGAGAGGGAAAGGGGAGAGAGAAATAGAGAGAAAGAGGGAGGGAGAGAGAACAGCTTCAAGCTGCCCAATCGTTCACCACTATAAATGTTTTGCTCCGCCCCCCAAGTGTGCGCGATGAATTTATAGCGCTTCGCTCGAGCTGACGGGGTGTCGGTCATGTGACCGCTTCCTCGCGTCCCGTACCATCGGGGTCAGAACGCGGGTCCCGACGTGCCATGTCGGGATCGTGTCCCGTACGGAGAGAGAGAGGAGGACGGAGACAGACGGACGGTGGTGCCAGGATGTCATAATAAAGGCGGAGGGCAGAGGGACTGTGTCTAACGCGGTTAAAAGGATCAGCCCTTCAAAGCAACCGTGCAGTGTCTGACCACAGCAACTTCAGCCCCCAGCACGCCTGTGTTTCAGGACCCAGAACGCAGAGCCATCGTCACGCGGTGCAGCTGTCTGTGTGTGTGTGTGTGTGTGTGTGTGTGTGTGTGTTCATGTGTGTGTGTCTTGGATTGCATGCAAAGGCGGCCCTTCTCAATGGGTGATGAGTTAGTTTGGCTATCTGTCAATGTCGTCTGGGAGCTCATTTTCTTGTCCATATCTCAGGCAAATGGCCGAATCGTTTTCACTGCATGCAAATCCCACTCGCAAATGGGCGGGGCCTGCGTCTGAGAGTGAGGGCATACCTGCAACGACGGTCCGTCTCGCTCGTGATTGGTCCGTCGCCAGCAACGCAAACCGCACGGCCCGTGAGAGCGGCCCACTACGCAAACACAGAAATCCACTCCAACTTCCGCTTCGGCTTTTGGATCTGGTCCACATCTTCTGCATTCCTTCCTTCAGAGACAGGAGGGGAAAGAGAGACGGAGATGGGGGAGGGACAGAAAGAGAGAGAGAAGAAGAAAAGCAAAACAAGCCATTTCTCTCTTGTCTGAACCCTTTGTTCCTATCAGGCAGAAAATCACTCTAAGAAAGTGGGAATGTCTTCCTCGGTCATCTCCCCTCTCAAGTTTAATCCACTTTTGTCAGAATCCGTCAAGCCTCATTCCAGCGAGCGGGAACAGCTGGGGGCCCGACGCTCCGGACTCGGATCAGCTCGGAGGGAGAACCGGTGGGAAAAGTCGGCGTGTTTGGACGTGCCGCTGTCGGAACTCGTCTCGGATCGTTCGGCCGTCACCCCGAGAAGCACGCCGGCCCGGACGTGGGCCACGACACCTGCTGAACCCACGGAGAGCGGCGGGCGAAGACGAGGCAGACACGCACCGGACACGAGATGGCGGCTCGCCGCGGGACAGCTGACGGGACGGTCGAGCCTCCCAGCGTTTGTGAAAAGCTGCAGTGTTGTGTCTGATGATCGGCACATTAGAGACAGCACTGCTCTTAATTAAGACTGTCCTGAACTGTCATTCCATTAAACCCGAACTAAACACACACACACACACACAGAGCTGATTAGAGAAGGGGAAGGCACATTAATGAGCGCCTACACGGTGAATACAAATATGATTTCAGTCAATCTCAGCAAAACTACTTACTGCAGAAGTATTAAAAATCCATTAAAACCACTCAGTCATGAAGAACTGATGCTGAGTGTAAAACTCACTCATAAAACCACTATGCTTACCCAGACCCCAGCAGGGGAGGAGCGTGATGTCAGCACACACACACACACACACACACACACGCACAGAAATGTGAGTGTGAGCACCCTCACACGTCCACCGCCCACGTCCCCCTCAGTCAACTGTCAGAAAGTCTTTCTGCTTCACTGTGGACACTGAAAGTTTAGTTTTGTTGCAATCAAATCTGCCCTACTCTCCGCCATTTTGTTATCTGTTGTCCAGAGTTCGCCCTGTGACGAGACGCTGTCTCCAGGTTGGAATTTTACCTTGGGCTGCGTGGACAGCATCATTTCTTCCCAAATGTCCTTTCGCTCTTTAAGTAATTCACCATATTTATGAGCCATTTAGAGTGACATTTTTACTGCAGTTTATGAACTGCCAGAATGGTGCTGGAATATTTATACGGCGTTCAGCTTTTACTTCACACTGAACTCTCGCAGTTAGTGGACGTCCAGTCTGAGTTACGTGTCCTGACACCGAGACGTTACGCTCTGTGTCCGCGCTCACGTGTGTGTGGTCGTCGGGTTCTTGTGCATATGATTCTTATGTTGTAAATCACTTTATTGATCGCCAAGGGGACCAGTGATGCTTGTAAACCCACATTCATTATGTTTCATTAACCCACTGCCATTAAGTACCTTAACTCTTAACGATAATACTCCGTCTCCGTCTGGCCTGCGCTAACGAGAAGCGTGTCAGCAGTGCGGGGGGGGGGGGGGGGGGGGGGGGGGGCGTGTGTGTGAGTGTGACTAGCTCTCTCCCCGACATCCACAGAGGGAGGGGCCCTGCTGGGGGTGGGGGGCGGGGCTTGGGTGGTAGCCGTGGAGATGGAGGGGGTGGAGAGAAGGGAAGACAGACGGAGCTGTCTGCAGCCTGCATGTCAGCAGAACCCAGCAGTGGCCATCCATCAGCACAGAGAGATAAAGAAAGAGAGAAAGCAAGAGAATGGAGGATAGAGAGAGAGAGAGAGAGAGAGAGAGAGAGAGAGAGAGAGAGAGAGAGAAGACCACATATATATATTCCCGATAACACCAATAACAGAAAGATACAGCTACAGTAGTCGGGCCTCTTCTAAAGGTCCGTTCCTCCGAGCTGCTGAAGTTAGAGGCAGGACTGGTCACGCAGACGGGTGGAGGGCATATTAGAGCGTGTAGAGGGTGGTGTAGAGGGTGTAGAGGGTGGTGGTGTATAGGATGGTGTAGCGGGTGATGAGGATGGTGTAGAGGCTGAAGAGAGTGGTGTAGAGGGTGATGAGGGTTGTGTAGAGAGTGATGAGGGTGGTGTAGAGGGTGGTGTAGTGGGTGATGAGGGGTGGTGTAGAGGGTGATGAGGGTGGTGTAGTGGGTGATGAGGGTGGTGTAGTGGGTGATGAGGGTGGTGTAGAGAGTGATGAGGGTGGTGTAGTGGGTGATGTTGAGGCTGATGTGGGTGGTGTAGAGAGTGATGAGGGTGGTGTAGTGGGTGATGAGGGTGGTGTAGTGGGTGATGAGAGTGGTGTAGTGGGTGATGAGGGTGGTGTAGAGAGTGATGAGGGTAGTGTAGTGGGTGATGTTGAGGCTGATGTGGGTGGTGTAGAGAGTGATGAGGGTGATGTAGAGAGTGATGAGGGGTGGTGTAGAGGGTGATGAGGGTTGTGTAGTGGGTGATGTTGAGGCTGATGAGGGTGGTGTAGAGAGTGATGAGGGTGGTGTAGAGGGTGATGAGGGTGGTGTAGTGGGGTGATGAGGGTGGTGTAGAGAGTGATGAGGGTGGTGTAGAGAGTGATGAGGGTGGTGTAGTGGGTGATGTTGAGGCTGATGTGGGTGGTTGTAGAGAGTGATGAGGGTGGTGTAGAGGGTGATGAGGGTGGTGTAGTGGGTGATGAGGGTGGTGTAGAGAGTGATGAGGGTGGTGTAGTGGGTGATGTTGAGGCTGATGTGGGTGGTGTAGAGAGTGATGAGGGTGGTGTAGAGGGTGATGAGGGTGGTGTAGAGGGTGATGAGGGTGGTGTAGTGGGTGATGAGGGTGGTGTAGAGAGTGATGAGGGTGGTGTAGTGGGTGATGTTGAGGCTGATGTGGGTGGTGTGTAGAGAGTGATGAGGGTGGTGTAGAGGGTGATGAGGGTGGTGTAGAGGGTGATGAGGGTGGTGTAGTGGGTGATGAGGGTGGTGTAGAGAGTGATGAGGGTGGTGTAGAGAGTGATGAGAGTGGTGTAGTGGGTGATGTTGAGGCTGATGTGGGTGGTGTAGAGAGTGATGAGGGTGATGTAGAGGGTGATGAGGGTGGTGTAGAGGGTGATGAGGGTGGTGTAGTGGGTGATGAGGGTGGTGTAGAGGAGTGATGAGGGTGGTGTGTAGAGAGTGATGAGGGTGGTGTAGTGGGTGATGTTGAGGCTGATGTGGGTGGTGTAGAGAGTGATGAGGGTGGTGTAGAGGGTGATGAGGGTGGTGTAGAGGGTGATGAGGGGGTGGTGTAGTGGGTGATGAGGGTGGTGTAGAGAGTGATGAGGGTGGTGTAGAGAGTGATGAGAGTGGTGTAGTGGGTGATGAGGGTGGTGTAGAGAGTGATGAGGGTGGTGTAGTGGGTGATGTTGAGGCTGATGTGGGTGGTGTAGAGAGTGATGAGGGTGGTGTAGAGGGTGATGAAGGTGGTGTAGAGGGTGATGTTGAGGCTGATGTGGGGTGGTGTAGGAGGGTAATGAAGGTGGTGTAGAGGGTGATGTTGAGGCTGATGTGGGGTGGTGTAGAGGGTGGTGTAGTGGGTGATGAGGGTGGTGTAGAGAGTGATGAGGGTGGTGTAGAGAGTGATGAGGGTGGTGTAGAGGGTGATGAGGGTGGTGTAGAGAGTGATGAGGGTGGTGTAGAGGGTGATGAGGGTGGTGTAGAGAGTGATGAGGGTGGTTGTAGAGGGTGATGAGGGTGGTGTAGTGGGTGATGAGGGTGGTGTAGAGAGTGATGGGGGTGGTGTAGTGGGTGATGTTGAGGCTGATGTGGGTGGTGTAGAGAGTGATGAGGGTGGTGTAGAGGGTGATGAAGGTGGTGTAGAGGGTGATGTTGAGGCTGATGTGGGTGGTGTAGAGGGTAATGAAGGTGGTGTAGAGGGTGATGTTGAGGCTGATGTGGGTGGTGTAGAGGGTGGTGTAGTGGGTGATGAGGGTGGTGTAGAGAGTGATGAGGGTGGTGTAGAGAGTGATGAGGGTGGTGTAGAGGGTGATGAGGGTGGTGTAGAGAGTGATGAGGGTGGTGTAGAGGGTGATGAGGGTGGTGTAGAGAGTGATGAGGGGTGGTGTAGAGGGTGATGAGGGTGGTGTAGTGGGTGATGAGGGTGGTGTAGAGAGTGATGGGGGTGGTGTAGTGGGTGATGTTGAGGCTGATGTGGGTGGTGTAGAGAGTGATGAGGGTGGTGTAGTGGGTGATGAGGGTGGTGTAGAGGGTGGTGTAGTGGGTGATGTTGAGGCTGATGTGGGTGGTGTAGAGAGTGATGAGGGTGGTGTAGTGGGGTGATGAGGGTGGTGTAGTGGGTGATGTTGAGGCTGATGTGGGTGGTGTAGAGAGTGATGAGGGTGGTGTAGTGGGTGATGAGGGTGGTGTAGAGGGTGGTGTAGTGGGTGATGTTGAGGCTGATGTGGGTGGTTGTAGAGAGTGATGAGGGGTTGTGTAGTGGGTGATGAGGGTGGTGTAGAGGGTGGTGTAGAGAGTGATGAGGGTGGTGTAGAGTGATGTGGGTGGTGTAGAGGGTGATGAGGGTAGTGTAGAGGGTGGTGTAGTGGGTGATGAGGATGGTTGTAGAGGCTGAAGAGAGTGGTGTAGAGGGTGATGAGGGTGGTGTAGAGAGTGATGTGGGTGGTGTAGAGGGTGATGAGGGTGGTGTAGAGGGTGGTGTGAGTGGGTGATGAGGATGGTTTGTAGAGGCTGAAGAGAGTGGTGTAGAGGGTGATGAGGGTGGTGTAGAGAGTGATGTGGGTGGTGTAGAGGGTGATGAGGGTGGTTGTAGAGGGTGGTATAGTGGGTGATGAGGGGTGGTGTAGAGAGTGATGAGGGTGGTGTAAGTCGGGTGGTGTAAGTCGCTCTGGATAAGGGCGTCTGCCAAATGCCATAGATGTAAATGTAAATGTGTAGAGAGTGATGAGGGTGGTGTAGAGGGTTGATGAGGGTGGTTGTAGTGGGTGATGTTGAGGCTGATGTGGGTGGTTGTAGAGAGTGATGAGGGTGGTTGTAGAGAGTGGTGCAGAGGGTGATGAGGGTGGTGTAGAGAGTGATGAGGGTGGTGTAGAGAGTGATGAGGGTGGTGTAGAGAGTGGTGCAGAGGGGTGATGAGGGGAAAACTTGAATATAACACCTTACACCAGTTAAAAAGAGGTGGAGTCATGAAGATTCAGTGTGAGAGAGGAAACCTGCACCTTCCCGGATGCCTGGTTTACATGTGCACTGTTAATGGAGGGTGGTGCCCAGGCTGCGGTGACCCCCGTCAAGCCCCTCCATCACCCGATGCCTCACCATGCTGTCTGCACCCCCACCCATAATACAGGTGGAGCGAAGGTGGAGGCTAATGTTGGGATGCGTCGATGATCATAACAGCGCAACCAATCCCAGGCCTTGGTCTTGGGAGGTGGCAGTTTGTTCTGGATAGACGACCATCTTCCCGCTCTGGGGGTTTGAAGGCCAGTCCGTCCTGCCTCCACTGCCTGTCGCCGCCCTGCTGGCCGGTACGGCCCGGCAGATGGACCCACTCCGCCACTGAACGGTTCAACAGAACGGCTCACAGCATCCGCTCACCTCTCCACCCTCTCTCTCTCCATCACCCCCCTCCTCTCCACCCTCTCTCTCTCCATCACCCCCCTCCTCTCCACCCTCTCCCTCTCCATCACCCCCCTCCTCTCCACCCTCTCCATCACCCCCCTCCTCTCTCTCTCCATCACCCCCCTCCTCCAGTCACTCTCTCTCTCCACATCTCCACCTGCCTCCCTGTCCACACAGTCAGCAGTGGATCACCGCCAGACCTCTGTTGAGCTCTCTCTCTCTCTCTCTCTCTCCACCTCCCTCTCTCTCCCTCTCTCTCTCACTTTATCTCTCTCTCTCTTCCTCTCTCTCTCATTTCAAACCAAACAAAGAACAATGCTCCCTTTTGATGGATGTTGACTTTGTGTTCGATATTTTGCATGTTAGTATCACAAACGTATGGGAAACTATTCGGAGGGCTTGAGGAGAGATTAGTCCTTGATGTGATTTATAAACCTCTGTCCTGTGTTCCTGGTGTGGTGAGGAATGATTCCTCATTGTCCTTTGTAATTTAAATGTTTGGTGTTTGACAGAGATCGAGGGTTCTGTAAACGCACTAAAGCTGGTTGCTGTATTGATCTTGGACTGTAGCCGACATGAAGGCTTAGTTGGAACTCTGTTTGCACACTGTGTGTGTGTGTGTGTGTGTGTGTGTGTATGTGTGTGTGTGTCTGTGTGTGTGTGTGTGTGTGTGTGTGTGTGTGTGTGTGTGTGTGTGTGTCTGTGTGTGTGTGTGTGTGTGTGTGTGTGTGTCTGTGTGTGTGTGTGTGTGTGTGTGTGTGTGTGTGTGTGTGTTGTGTGTGTGTGTGTGTGTGTGTGTGTGTGTGTGTGTGTGTTAGGGGTATGGGGGAGGAATGGCATGGCTGTATGTGTGAATAGTCCTGCAGTACACTTGCAAACTCAGGAACTAAATCTCTCTCCCCCTCCTCTCTCTTTCTCTCTCTCTCTTTCTTTCTTCCGCTCCTCTCTCTCTCTCACTCTCTCTCCTTCTCTCTCTCTCCTCTCTCCCTCTCCTCTCTCTCTCCCTCCCTCTCTCTCTCTCTCTCTCCTTCTTTCTCTCCCTGTCTCTCTCTCCCTCTCCTTCTCTCTCTCTCTCTCTCTCTCTCTCTCTCTCTCTCTCTCCCTCTCCTCTCTGCCTCCCTCTCTCTCCCTCTCCTCTCTCTCTCTCTCTCTCTCTCTCTCTCTCTCTCTCTCCTCTCTCTATGGATGGGCTCCTGCCAGCTCTTTGTTGCGTTCCACAGGCTGATCTGTTGAACTCGAGTAGAAGGTTTCAGTGAGCTCCACTGTGCCAAACACCCGCCTTGCCTGATTTAGAACCGGTGGCCTTTCTTTACACAGTCTCATAAATACTAATCAAACGGCACAGCGGAGCAGATGGGTCAGAGCCGTAATGGCGTCCGCGCTGCCTCTGTGTGACGTACGGCTGCTCACCCTATTGACAGGCCACAATGCTGGAGGTGTGGAGAGAAGTTGTAGCAACTAACGCTGGTTAAGCTCGAAACCGGAGTGTTTGTGAGCGGAGAAGAATGCACTCGCCTCCAGTACAACATCTTACATCCCTCCGTCTCACATCCCTCCATCTCTCAGTCCTCCATCTGTCAGTCCTCCATCCCTCTTTTTATCTCCCCCCATTCTCTCTATATCCCCCCCTCTTTCTCTTTCTCCCTCCATCTCTGTCTCTCTAAAAGGACGGGGCGGCTAAGTGTGCCACTGTTAGGCAAACCTCATTATCATCGTCATCTATCTGTCATTAATCATGCGGGGCTGTTTGGAACAGAACTCAGAGTGTGTCTGCCACCCGAAACAATCAAGCGTCGCGTACACACTTCACATACTAAACACCACCGCAACCATATTGTGAAAAACATTCACCACGAGAGAAGGTTTGGACTCAAATCCTGATTACGTTCCATTGAAGAAAACTGACACTTATTTTACAATCGTAGTTTGATAGTAAATGCTAGACAAGATATATACCATGATCTAAAATCCTTAGAAGCATAGTTCATCTAAACGATTATATAATGCTCCATTCGTCTATACATTAAGTGGCATGCAATTACAGTCATTGTTGACAAAGGACATAAATAAAGATTTTGTTGTAATTTTATAAAATAGGTCATTATAAAAATAAATATAAATTGAATAGTTCATTACATTATAGATTTGATAAAACCCAAGAGATTGACGCCTGATAATGCCTTATTCCTGCTGGTCCAAACCTCCCTTCCTGGTTCTGTCCCGACCTCTGTCCAGTGGTCTGAGACTCCCATACGGGTCTCTGGAAGAGTCGTGACCGTAGTCTTAGTCCTGTACGAGCGGCTGTCCAAGTGAGAGAGTAGTAGTTCAGCATTACTGGTCTCATTCAGTCCTATCTCTCTGCCTTTCGATTACTATCGCAAAACCAAAACGACATTTTAACCCAGGACACACGAAGGTACGTAAGAACCACACAGCCTGTCTGGTGTTGTGGAGAGGCTGGTGTTTCAACCTTCATCTAGGATGGCGCTTCAGTGTTTCAGCCCTGGTCCATGAGATTAAGGGTAGTGTATTGGCCCTGGCCTTTGAGATTAGGAAATGTGTATTAGCCCTTGTCTTGCAGATTAAGGATAGTGTATTAGCCCTGGTCTGCCGTTTCAACTCTCTGACTGCTGACACCACAATCTGTGCGCTGGGACCTGGAAGAGCTTCTCTACAGTCTGATTTTGCAGCAGGGAACGACTCTGATCCCAGATCAGTACGACTCTGAAACGCTTCATCTACAATAGACCGGGATTCGTCCGAGATCTCAGAGATGAGCGAAGCCTCTTGTAACGCAACCCTGCACACCACGCACTGGGAACACACCCCTACACACATCTCTACAGACGAACCCTCCCTCCCCCCTCTCCCTCCAAAACAACGCCACCCTCTCTACCTCATTAACTAGCCACTAATTGTCAGCCCGGTGAGACTTTCCTGCCTCAGAGTTTAAGTTCTCCCCCTTCTTTCTTTATTTCCCTTTCTCGCTTCCTCTCTGCTCATCGCCAGGCGCCTAAACATGCATAATGCATGCTTCCTTCATTAGGGTGATTGTTGCAGGAAAAAAAAAACCCCAAAAAAAACATAGCCAGGCTCACGCGGGGTTTCTGCAATTCTAAAACTGTAGATTTTTTTTTTTCTTTCTTTTTCGTTCGTCCTTTTTTTTTTCTTTCTCGCCCCCTTTATTTATCGCAGGGCCCCACACAATCAGCCATCATCGCGGACGAAGAAGGCTCCGGGAAACAGATGTTTACTGATTAAACGTGTACGCTGCGCCACCGGGCCTGTATCACAGCGCATTCAGTGCACAGAAAGGACAGGAAGACGCTCGCTGGAGAGAGAGAGAGAGAGAGAGAGAGAGAGAGAGAGAGAGAGAGAGAGAGAGAGAGAGAGAGAGAGAGAGAGAGAGAGAGAGAGAGAGAGCGCGAGCCTCTATCCCCCACTACAGCGTTTCCCCGCAATACTGTTTGATTGTCGAAATTGTTCTTCGGCAGAGGATTCGTTCACCTCGCCCCTCCACCCCCTTTGAAAATGTAAACGCAGTACTTATCCACAGCCAAGATCCTTGTTGTGGAAATCAGGTCTAAGAGTTTACACAAGCACTCTCGCCTCGCACGAGCGGGATGGGAGGGGAGGTTGCAGAGAGGAGGGGATACAGGAATTAGAAAGAGGAATGGAGTTTTCTTTTATTATTATGTAATAATAAAAGTAATAATATATAATTAATAAATTATTTTTGGGCCTGTCGTTGAAGTCCTCCAGAAACGGTTTACGTTACCAGTCCAGATGCGTGCAGGGGCAACTGTAGTGTAAGCACGCGATCAACGGTGCACGGACCCGACCAGCCGACCGACAAGACACACCAACGGCACCGTTTGTTGATCTAAAATCTGCGTGCACATAGCCAGACAGCGCCTTGAAGGACGGGCCACTCCGGAACATGGTCCGTCTGGAGACCAGACGCAGTTCAGCGTTCCAGGAACGTGGTTTTGAAGAATCACAGCTCTATCGCTCAAGTGTGAGTTTCACATAAATCTACCCGGGCTCTTACTACAACGCACTTGGCAGTCATTTATTTTTCCTCATATTTCTATTTTACAATTTACAAACTAGATAAAAAAGACCATAAATAAATGACATGTTTCATGTACCTAAAATAATTTTAAAAAAAGAAGAAAGAAAATATGGCAGTATACATAGACGCAGAAAAGCACAAGGTTAATCCATATGACTAGATTAACTGAAAAACACGTTAGTTGGAATACCCAGAATTGACATTATGAAGCTTGGTACAGTACATTCTAAAGATCTCAGACACCTCTCTATTCTTTGCATATTCCAAATAGGTCCTTATAAGTAACCAAACAGTGAGGAAAGGAAAATTAAATGAAAGAAACAGAGTTGGGTGTCGGAAGTTTTCTAAATGTGAATGTCACATTAACAACCCCTCTAGACAAACTGAAATCCTCTGATCGGATGGCATTTCATGAATCACGAAACATGACGTGTCAAGAGTTTTCTTTCTCCCTTTTAATAAACATTCCTTCGATAAAGTTTATTTTATGTACGAATAATGTGTCTTTTCTTTTTCACCGTCCACGTCCCGGGCTATTAGCTTTCGGAATTCAGAAATGTACGACTTCAACAGGTCCAAGAAGGCTGTGGTGTAGTTACAGTCTCCGTAAAATTCCTCATGCTGGAAGAAGAAATAAGAATCAGCGTGCTTTAACATACAGTGAAGTGTTCAGCCAGCGTCTTTTCCAGCAGACAGCCATGGGTCAGGCTCCCGGAGCAGCCACGCGTCTCCTTTAAGCGGGAACAAACGGTCGTCTTCCGAGGGGAAGCAAACGCGTGGGACGCTGCTCCACGCATCACGGCGAGCGCCAGGAAGAGAAGGCCGCACACGCCAAGACAGACCATGCGACCGCGCGCGGGAAAAAAACCCCAAAAAAGTAAAATAAAACCACAAAAACAAAATGATTATTTCATCATAAACAAAGCAGAGAACTCCCGGTCTCTCCGTCTCCTCTCCGAGGGGGGGGCGTTTCCACGTCGGCTGTTACGTGAACGTTTTTGCCGCGTCCCAGGAATTCTGGAAATTGGACTCCGTGTCGCTGCGCGGGGGGTGGGGGTAATGTAGCCGTGACGATGCGAACGCGGCGCTCCGTGCGAGGTGGCCGGGGCGGTGAAAGGTACCGCAGAGTTGCAGACGTGCTGCCGTGTGGTTGCTGAGGAAGAGGAAGAGGAAGAGACAGAGCAAGCATGAGTCACACACGCCCAACTCGCCCCTACAACACCCAGGGCACAAACACATCATGGCTGCAGTAATCCTCAGAGAACAGAAGCTGAGATCAGCTCTATTTAATGACGCTGCTTGGACCGGGACCGACATTTTCTACATTTTGTCTTTGGCGATTCCTTTTTTTTTTCTTTTTTGCTGAGCACTTTCTTTTCTTAAAAAAAAAATGTTTTTAATTATTTATGTGTAATTTTTATTATTTTCTTGCTGGTCTGAAGCCCACCTAAGGACTGAATAAATAACCGAAGGTTGCCCAGAGGAAACAGAGCAGATCTCATAAATACTGGGACAGCACTGCGAGGCCTCTTACCTTCACACGGCCCTGCTGCAATTTCCAGTAAGTAAGACGTGTGTGGATTCCACCGCCTGCCGGGGGTCTTCATAGAGTCGGGGTGGGGGGTGGGGGTGGAGAAGGGAAAGAGAGAAGGAGATGGACCGAGGGAGTGAGAACAGGAGAAGGGAGAGGGTGGATGGAGGGATATGCCTTGGAGACCAAGTTGGAGAAAGAGAGAGAGAGAGAGAGAGCGAGGGATGAAAACTCGGACCAGCATTCGCGAATCCAAGTGGCGCACACGAGTACCCAGCCAAGCGGAGCGGGGAGCAGAATTGCAGAGTGGAGACAGATATTCCATTTCAAAGGGTGGGAAATCCTGGAAGGCGTCCAGATCCCACACCGGAGACGCGTTCCATTCCCAACACACCAAAGACCAAATGCTTCTCCCAAGTGTGACGAATGCACAGAGCCAGAAACCACCAGAAGAAAAAATAAAGAGATCAAAATGTCTTCTTTTTTTTTTTTTTTACACTTCTCATACTGCGAATGAAGTCCCCATTTTATATTGCCAGGTGGACAGACACAGCTGGAAATGATGAAACAGCAAGAAATGGGGGCGGGGCCAATCCAAAAGGTCTACTTATTTACATACTGTCGCCTAGATACAAAGGAAGAGAGGAGGAGAGGAGAGCGTGCCCTCTTAGTTCCAATGTGAAGTGAAGGCCTGAAGAATCACATCCACTCACAAAACCACAGCGGGGGAGGGGATCTGTCCTCCCCAAAAGTCCAGAAAAGTGCTGAGTCATTTCATGCCGTGGCATTCCCATCTTCGTATAAACTTCTCTCCTCGGTTTTTTTTTTCTTTTTCTTTTTTCTTCTTTGAATGTTTAATTTAAAGTGCATGGATGAGGTAAATGGATATCCTTTTTTGAAAGAGAATCAAACAAAATAAACAGAAAAAACTAGAAAAAAAGTACGTTTTGAGTTTTGTCTTCTAGTCCTGGCAGTTCAGACAGGAACCATCCTGTCCTGTATCTGTTGCATGTGGGACAACATTCCCTGTGCACTACTGAGGATCTTGTCCTGGTGAGCAGGTGAGGAGACCCCTATCCTG
>NW_027507228.1:2500-68681 GCF_052324685.1 Brachyhypopomus gauderio | reverse complement strand
ACACTATTTAAATCACTTTGGTGCTAAATGAATGGGTTCTTATGGAAAACCCTAATATACTAAATTTAATGTAAAAGAAAATGAAAACAAAATGAAACTAAACTTAACTAAATGTTTTGTTCAAAATGAAAGTGATTTAAACCACTTTGGTGCTAAATGAATGGGTTCTTATGGAAAACCCTAAAAAGCCACTTCTACACTATTTAACTAAATGTTTTGTTCGAAATGAAAGTGATTTAAACCACTTTGGTGCTAAATGAATGGGTTCTTATGGAAAATCCTAAAAATTACTTCTACACTAATTAAACCACTTATACACTATTTTGAACCACTTTGGGGCTAAATGAATGGGTTCTTATGGAAAACCCTAAAAAACCACTTCTACACTATTTAAATCACTTTGGTGCCAAATGAATGGGTTCTTATGGAAAATCCTAAAAATTACTTCTACACTAAACCACTTCTACACTATTTTGAACCACTTTGGGGCTAAATGAATGGGTTCTTACAGAAAACCCTAATATAATAAATTATATGTAAAAGAAAATGAAAACAAATTGAAAGTAAACTTAACTAAATGTTTTGTTCAAAATGAAAGTGATTTAAACCACTTTGGTGCTAAATGAATGGGTTCTTATAAAAAACCCTAAAAATTACTTCTACACTAATTAAACCACTTCAACACTATTTTGAACCACTTTGGGGCTAAATGAATGGGTTCTTATGGAAAACCCTAAAAAACCACTTCTACACTATTTAAATCACTTTGGTGCTAAATGAATGGGTTCTTATGGAAAACCCTAATATACTAAATTTAATGTAAAAGAAAATGAAAACAAAATGAAACTAAACTTAACAAAATGTTTTGTTCAAAATGAAAGTGATTTAAACCACTTTGGTGCTAAATGAATGGGTTCTTATGGAAAATCCTAAAAATTACTTCTACACTAATTAAACCACTTCTACACTATTTTGAACCACTTTGGGGCTAAATGAATGGGTTCTTATGGAAAACCCTAAAAAGCCACTTCTACACTATTTAACTAAATGTTTTGTTCGAAATGAAAGTGATTTAAACCACTTTGGTGCCAAATGAATGGGTTCTTATGGAAAATCCTAAAAATTACTTCTACACTAATTAAACCACTTATACACTATTTTGAACCACTTTGGGGCTAAATGAATGGGTTCTTATGGAAAACCCTAAAAAACCACTTCTACACTATTTAAATCACTTTGGTGCCAAATGAATGGGTTCTTATGGAAAATCCTAAAAATTACTTCTACACTAAACCACTTCTACACTATTTTGAACCACTTTGGGGCTAAATGAATGGGTTCTTACAGAAAACCCTAATATAATAAATTATATGTAAAAGAAAATGAAAACAAATTGAAAGTAAACTTAACTAAATGTTTTGTTCAAAATGAAAGTGATTTAAACCACTTTGGTGCTAAATGAATGGGTTCTTATAAAAAACCCTAAAAATTACTTCTACACTAATTAAACCACTTCAACACTATTTTGAACCACTTTGGGGCTAAATGAATGGGTTCTTATGGAAAACCCTAAAAAACCACTTCTACACTATTTAAATCACTTTGGTGCTAAATGAATGGGTTCTTATGGAAAACCCTAATATACTAAATTTAATGTAAAAGAAAATGAAAACAAAATGAAACTAAACTTAACAAAATGTTTTGTTCAAAATGAAAGTGATTTAAACCACTTTGGTGCTAAATGAATGGGTTCTTATGGAAAATCCTAAAAATTACTTCTACACTAATTAAACCACTTCTACACTATTTTGAACCACTTTGGGGCTAAATGAATGGGTTCTTATGGAAAACCCTAAAAAACCACTTCTACACTATTTAAATCACTTTGGTGCTAAATGAATGGGTTCTTATGGAAAATCCTAAAAATTACTTCTACACTAATTAAACCACTTATACACTATTTTGAACCACTTTGGGGCTAAATGAATGGGTTCTTATAGAAAACCCTAAAAAACCACTTCTACACTATTTAAATCACTTTGGTGCTAGATGAATAGGTTCTTATGGAAAACCCTAAAAAACCACTTCTACACTATTTAAATCACTTTGGTGCTAAATGAATGGGTTCTTATGGAAAATCCTAAAAATTACTTCTACACTAATTAAACCACTTCTACACTATTTTGAACCACTTTGGGGCTAAATGAATGGGTTCTTATGGAAAACCCTAAAAAAGCACTTCTACACTATTTAAATCACTTTGGTGCTAAATGAATGGGTTCTTATGGAAAACCCTAATATACTAAATTTAATGTAAAAGAAAATGAAAACAAAATGAAACTAAACTTAACTAAATGTTTTGTTCAAAATGAAAGTGATTTAAACCACTTTGGTGCTAAATGAATGGGTTCTTATGGAAAACCCTAAAAAGCCACTTCTACACTATTTAACTAAATGTTTTGTTCGAAATGAAAGTGATTTAAACCACTTTGGTGCTAAATGAATGGGTTCTTATGGAAAATCCTAAAAATTACTTCTACACTAATTAAACCACTTATACACTATTTTGAACCACTTTGGGGCTAAATGAATGGGTTCTTATGGAAAACCCTAAAAAACCACTTCTACACTATTTAAATCACTTTGGTGCTAAATGAATGGGTTCTTATGGAATATCCTAAAAATTACTTCTACACTAAACCACTTCTACACTATTTTGAACCACTTTGGGGCTAAATGAATGGGTTCTTACAGAAAACCCTAATATAATAAATTATATGTAAAAGAAAATGAAAACAAATTGAAAGTAAACTTAACTAAATGTTTTGTTCAAAATGAAAGTGATTTAAACCACTTTGGTGCTAAATGAATGGGTTCTTATAAAAAACCCTAAAAATTACTTCTACACTAATTAAACCACTTCAACACTATTTTGAACCACTTTGGGGCTAAATGAATGGGTTCTTATGGAAAACCCTAAAAAACCACTTCTACACTATTTAAATCACTTTGGTGCTAAATGAATGGGTTCTTATGGAATATCCTAAAAATTACTTCTACACTAAACCACTTCTACACTATTTTGAACCACTTTGGGGCTAAATGAATGGGTTCTTACAGAAAACCCTAATATAATAAATTATATGTAAAAGAAAATGAAAACAAATTGAAAGTAAACTTAACTAAATGTTTTGTTCAAAATGAAAGTGATTTAAACCACTTTGGTGCTAAATGAATGGGTTCTTATGGAAAATCCTAAAAATTACTTCTACACTAATTAAACCACTTCTACACTATTTTGAACCACTTTGGGGCTAAATGAATGGGTTCTTATAGAAAACCCTAAAAAACCACTTCTACACTATTTAAATCACTTTGGTGCTAAATGAATGGGTTCTTATGGAAAATCCTAAAAATTACTTCTACACTAATTAAACCACTTCTACACTATTTTGAACCACTTTGGGGCTAAATGAATGGGTTCTTATGGAAAACCCTAAAAATGCACTTCTACACTATTTAAATCACTTTGGTGCTAAATGAATGGGTTCTTATGGAAAACCCTAATATACTAAATTTAATGTAAAAGAAAATGAAAACAAAATGAAACTAAACTTAACTAAATGTTTTGTTCAAAATGAAAGTGATTTAAACCACTTTGGTGCTAAATGAATGGGTTCTTATGGAAAACCCTAAAAAGCCACTTCTACACTATTTAACTAAATGTTTTGTTCGAAATGAAAGTGATTTAAACCACTTTGGTGCTAAATGAATGGGTTCTTATGGAAAATCCTAAAAATTACTTCTACACGAATTAAACCACTTCTACACTATTTTGAACCACTTTGGGGCTAAATGAATGGGTTCTTATGGAAAACCCTAATATACTAAATTTAATGTAAAAGAAAATGAAAACAAAATGAAACTAAACTTAACTAAATGTTTTGTTCAAAATGAAAGTGATTTAAACCACTTTGGTGCTAAATGAATGGGTTCTTATGGAAAACCCTAATATACTAAATTTAATGTAAAAGAAAATGAAAACAAATTGAAAGTAAACTTAACTAAATGTTTTGTTCAAAATGAAAGTGATTTAAACCACTTTGGTGCTAAATGAATGGGTTTTTATAAAAAACCCTAAAAATTACTTCTACACTAATTAAACCACTTCAACACTATTTTGAACCACTTTGGGGCTAAATGAATGGGTTCTTATGGAAAACCCTAAAAAACCACTTCTACACTATTTAAATCACTTTGGTGCTAAATGAATGGGTTCTTATGGAAAACCCTAATATACTAAATTTAATGTAAAAGAAAATGAAAACAAAATGAAACTAAACTTAACAAAATGTTTTGTTCAAAATGAAAGTGATTTAAACCACTTTGGTGCTAAATGAATGGGTTCTTATGGAAAATCCTAAAAATTACTTCTACACTAATTAAACCACTTCTACACTATTTTGAACCACTTTGGGGCTAAATGAATGGGTTCTTATGGAAAACCCTAAAAAGCCACTTCTACACTATTTAACTAAATGTTTTGTTCGAAATGAAAGTGATTTAAACCACTTTGGTGCTAAATGAATGGGTTCTTATGGAAAATCCTAAAAATTACTTCTACACTAATTAAACCACTTATACACTATTTTGAACCACTTTGGGGCTAAATGAATGGGTTCTTATGGAAAACCCTAAAAAACCACTTCTACACTATTTAAATCACTTTGGTGCCAAATGAATGGGTTCTTATGGAAAATCCTAAAAATTACTTCTACACTAAACCACTTCTACACTATTTTGAACCACTTTGGGGCTAAATGAATGGGTTCTTACAGAAAACCCTAATATAATAAATTATATGTAAAAGAAAATGAAAACAAATTGAAAGTAAACTTAACTAAATGTTTTGTTCAAAATGAAAGTGATTTAAACCACTTTGGTGCTAAATGAATGGGTTCTTATAAAAAACCCTAAAAATTACTTCTACACTAATTAAACCACTTCAACACTATTTTGAACCACTTTGGGGCTAAATGAATGGGTTCTTATGGAAAACCCTAAAAAACCACTTCTACACTATTTAAATCACTTTGGTGCTAAATGAATGGGTTCTTATGGAAAACCCTAATATACTAAATTTAATGTAAAAGAAAATGAAAACAAAATGAAACTAAACTTAACAAAATGTTTTGTTCAAAATGAAAGTGATTTAAACCACTTTGGTGCTAAATGAATGGGTTCTTATGGAAAATCCTAAAAATTACTTCTACACTAATTAAACCACTTCTACACTATTTTGAACCACTTTGGGGCTAAATGAATGGGTTCTTATGGAAAACCCTAAAAAGCCACTTCTACACTATTTAACTAAATGTTTTGTTCGAAATGAAAGTGATTTAAACCACTTTGGTGCTAAATGAATGGGTTCTTATGGAAAATCCTAAAAATTACTTCTACACTAATTAAACCACTTATACACTATTTTGAACCACTTTGGGGCTAAATGAATGGGTTCTTATGGAAAACCCTAAAAAACCACTTCTACACTATTTAAATCACTTTGGTGCCAAATGAATGGGTTCTTATGGAAAATCCTAAAAATTACTTCTACACTAAACCACTTCTACACTATTTTGAACCACTTTGGGGCTAAATGAATGGGTTCTTACAGAAAACCCTAATATAATAAATTATATGTAAAAGAAAATGAAAACAAATTGAAAGTAAACTTAACTAAATGTTTTGTTCAAAATGAAAGTGATTTAAACCACTTTGGTGCTAAATGAATGGGTTCTTATAAAAAACCCTAAAAATTACTTCTACACTAATTAAACCACTTCAACACTATTTTGAACCACTTTGGGGCTAAATGAATGGGTTCTTATGGAAAACCCTAAAAAACCACTTCTACACTATTTAAATCACTTTGGTGCTAAATGAATGGGTTCTTATGGAAAACCCTAATATACTAAATTTAATGTAAAAGAAAATGAAAACAAAATGAAACTAAACTTAACAAAATGTTTTGTTCAAAATGAAAGTGATTTAAACCACTTTGGTGCTAAATGAATGGGTTCTTATGGAAAATCCTAAAAATTACTTCTACACTAATTAAACCACTTCTACACTATTTTGAACCACTTTGGGGCTAAATGAATGGGTTCTTATGGAAAACCCTAAAAAGCCACTTCTACACTATTTAACTAAATGTTTTGTTCGAAATGAAAGTGATTTAAACCACTTTGGTGCTAAATGAATGGGTTCTTATGGAAAATCCTAAAAATTACTTCTACACTAATTAAACCACTTATACACTATTTTGAACCACTTTGGGGCTAAATGAATGGGTTCTTATGGAAAACCCTAAAAAACCACTTCTACACTATTTAAATCACTTTGGTGCCAAATGAATGGGTTCTTATGGAAAATCCTAAAAATTACTTCTACACTAAACCACTTCTACACTATTTTGAACCACTTTGGGGCTAAATGAATGGGTTCTTACAGAAAACCCTAATATAATAAATTATATGTAAAAGAAAATGAAAACAAATTGAAAGTAAACTTAACTAAATGTTTTGTTCAAAATGAAAGTGATTTAAACCACTTTGGTGCTAAATGAATGGGTTCTTATGGAAAATCCTAAAAATTACTTCTACACTAATTAAACCACTTCAACACTATTTTGAACCACTTTGGGGCTAAATGAATGGGTTCTTATGGAAAACCCTAAAAAACCACTTCTACACTATTTAAATCACTTTGGTGCTAAATGAATGGGTTCTTATGGAAAATCCTAAAAATTACTTCTACACTAATTAAACCACTTATACACTATTTTGAACCACTTTGGGGCTAAATGAATGGGTTCTTATAGAAAACCCTAAAAAACCACTTCTACACTATTTAAATCACTTTGGTGCTAGATGAATGGGTTCTTATGGAAAACCCTAAAAAACCACTTCTACACTATTTAAATCACTTTGGTGCTAAATGAATGGGTTCTTATGGAAAATCCTAAAAATTACTTCTACACTAATTAAACCACTTCTACACTATTTTGAACCACTTTGGGGCTAAATGAATGGGTTCTTATAGAAAACCCTAAAAAACCACTTCTACACTATTTAAATCACTTTGGTGCTAAATGAATGGGTTCTTATGGAAAATCCTAAAAATTACTTCTACACTAATTAAACCACTTCTACACTATTTTGAACCACTTTGGGGCTAAATGAATGGGTTCTTATGGAAAACCCTAAAAAAGCACTTCTACACTATTTAAATCACTTTGGTGCTAAATGAATGGGTTCTTATGGAAAACCCTAATATACTAAATTTAATGTAAAAGAAAATGAAAACAAAATGAAACTAAACTTAACTAAATGTTTTGTTCAAAATGAAAGTGATTTAAACCACTTTGGTGCTAAATGAATGGGTTCTTATGGAAAACCCTAAAAAGCCACTTCTACACTATTTAACTAAATGTTTTGTTCGAAATGAAAGTGATTTAAACCACTTTGGTGCTAAATGAATGGGTTCTTATGGAAAATCCTAAAAATTACTTCTACACTAATTAAACCACTTATACACTATTTTGAACCACTTTGGGGCTAAATGAATGGGTTCTTATGGAAAACCCTAAAAAACCACTTCTACACTATTTAAATCACTTTGGTGCCAAATGAATGGGTTCTTATGGAAAATCCTAAAAATTACTTCTACACTAAACCACTTCTACACTATTTTGAACCACTTTGGGGCTAAATGAATGGGTTCTTACAGAAAACCCTAATATAATAAATTATATGTAAAAGAAAATGAAAACAAATTGAAAGTAAACTTAACTAAATGTTTTGTTCAAAATGAAAGTGATTTAAACCACTTTGGTGCTAAATGAATGGGTTCTTATAAAAAACCCTAAAAATTACTTCTACACTAATTAAACCACTTCAACACTATTTTGAACCACTTTGGGGCTAAATGAATGGGTTCTTATGGAAAACCCTAAAAAACCACTTCTACACTATTTAAATCACTTTGGTGCTAAATGAATGGGTTCTTATGGAAAACCCTAATATACTAAATTTAATGTAAAAGAAAATGAAAACAAAATGAAACTAAACTTAACAAAATGTTTTGTTCAAAATGAAAGTGATTTAAACCACTTTGGTGCTAAATGAATGGGTTCTTATGGAAAATCCTAAAAATTACTTCTACACTAATTAAACCACTTCTACACTATTTTGAACCACTTTGGGGCTAAATGAATGGGTTCTTATGGAAAACCCTAAAAAGCCACTTCTACACTATTTAACTAAATGTTTTGTTCGAAATGAAAGTGATTTAAACCACTTTGGTGCTAAATGAATGGGTTCTTATGGAAAATCCTAAAAATTACTTCTACACTAATTAAACCACTTATACACTATTTTGAACCACTTTGGGGCTAAATGAATGGGTTCTTATGGAAAACCCTAAAAAACCACTTCTACACTATTTAAATCACTTTGGTGCCAAATGAATGGGTTCTTATGGAAAATCCTAAAAATTACTTCTACACTAAACCACTTCTACACTATTTTGAACCACTTTGGGGCTAAATGAATGGGTTCTTACAGAAAACCCTAATATAATAAATTATATGTAAAAGAAAATGAAAACAAATTGAAAGTAAACTTAACTAAATGTTTTGTTCAAAATGAAAGTGATTTAAACCACTTTGGTGCTAAATGAATGGGTTCTTATGGAAAATCCTAAAAATTACTTCTACACTAATTAAACCACTTCAACACTATTTTGAACCACTTTGGGGCTAAATGAATGGGTTCTTATGGAAAACCCTAAAAAACCACTTCTACACTATTTAAATCACTTTGGTGCTAAATGAATGGGTTCTTATGGAAAATCCTAAAAATTACTTCTACACTAATTAAACCACTTATACACTATTTTGAACCACTTTGGGGCTAAATGAATGGGTTCTTATAGAAAACCCTAAAAAACCACTTCTACACTATTTAAATCACTTTGGTGCTAGATGAATGGGTTCTTATGGAAAACCCTAAAAAACCACTTCTACACTATTTAAATCACTTTGGTGCTAAATGAATGTGTTCTTATGGAAAATCCTAAAAATTACTTCTACACTAATTAAACCACTTCTACACTATTTTGAACCACTTTGGGGCTAAATGAATGGGTTCTTATAGAAAACCCTAAAAAACCACTTCTACACTATTTAAATCACTTTGGTGCTAAATGAATGGGTTCTTATGGAAAATCCTAAAAATTACTTCTACACTAATTAAACCACTTCTACACTATTTTGAACCACTTTGGGGCTAAATGAATGGGTTCTTATGGAAAACCCTAAAAAAGCACTTCTACACTATTTAAATCACTTTGGTGCTAAATGAATGGGTTCTTATGGAAAACCCTAATATACCAAATTTAATGTAAAAGAAAATGAAAACAAAATGAAACTAAACTTAACTAAATGTTTTGTTCAAAATGAAAGTGATTTAAACCACTTTGGTGCTAAATGAATGGGTTCTTATGGAAAACCCTAAAAAGCCACTTCTACACTATTTAACTAAATGTTTTGTTCGAAATGAAAGTGATTTAAACCACTTTGGTGCTAAATGAATGGGTTCTTATGGAAAATCCTAAAAATTACTTCTACACTAATTAAACCACTTATACACTATTTTGAACCACTTTGGGGCTAAATGAATGGGTTCTTATGGAAAACCCTAAAAAACCACTTCTACACTATTTAAATCACTTTGGTGCCAAATGAATGGGTTCTTATGGAAAATCCTAAAAATTACTTCTACACTAAACCACTTCTACACTATTTTGAACCACTTTGGGGCTAAATGAATGGGTTCTTACAGAAAACCCTAATATAATAAATTATATGTAAAAGAAAATGAAAACAAATTGAAAGTAAACTTAACTAAATGTTTTGTTCAAAATGAAAGTGATTTAAACCACTTTGGTGCTAAATGAATGGGTTCTTATAAAAAACCCTAAAAATTACTTCTACACTAATTAAACCACTTCAACACTATTTTGAACCACTTTGGGGCTAAATGAATGGGTTCTTATGGAAAACCCTAAAAAACCACTTCTACACTATTTAAATCACTTTGGTGCTAAATGAATGGGTTCTTATGGAAAACCCTAATATACTAAATTTAATGTAAAAGAAAATGAAAACAAAATGAAACTAAACTTAACAAAATGTTTTGTTCAAAATGAAAGTGATTTAAACCACTTTGGTGCTAAATGAATGGGTTCTTATGGAAAATCCTAAAAATTACTTCTACACTAATTAAACCACTTCTACACTATTTTGAACCACTTTGGGGCTAAATGAATGGGTTCTTATGGAAAACCCTAAAAAGCCACTTCTACACTATTTAACTAAATGTTTTGTTCGAAATGAAAGTGATTTAAACCACTTTGGTGCTAAATGAATGGGTTCTTATGGAAAATCCTAAAAATTACTTCTACACTAATTAAACCACTTATACACTATTTTGAACCACTTTGGGGCTAAATGAATGGGTTCTTATGGAAAACCCTAAAAAACCACTTCTACACTATTTAAATCACTTTGGTGCCAAATGAATGGGTTCTTATGGAAAATCCTAAAAATTACTTCTACACTAAACCACTTCTACACTATTTTGAACCACTTTGGGGCTAAATGAATGGGTTCTTACAGAAAACCCTAATATAATAAATTATATGTAAAAGAAAATGAAAACAAATTGAAAGTAAACTTAACTAAATGTTTTGTTCAAAATGAAAGTGATTTAAACCACTTTGGTGCTAAATGAATGGGTTCTTATGGAAAATCCTAAAAATTACTTCTACACTAATTAAACCACTTCAACACTATTTTGAACCACTTTGGGGCTAAATGAATGGGTTCTTATGGAAAACCCTAAAAAACCACTTCTACACTATTTAAATCACTTTGGTGCTAAATGAATGGGTTCTTATGGAAAATCCTAAAAATTACTTCTACACTAATTAAACCACTTATACACTATTTTGAACCACTTTGGGGCTAAATGAATGGGTTCTTATAGAAAACCCTAAAAAACCACTTCTACACTATTTAAATCACTTTGGTGCTAGATGAATGGGTTCTTATGGAAAACCCTAAAAAACCACTTCTACACTATTTAAATCACTTTGGTGCTAAATGAATGTGTTCTTATGGAAAATCCTAAAAATTACTTCTACACTAATTAAACCACTTCTACACTATTTTGAACCACTTTGGGGCTAAATGAATGGGTTCTTATAGAAAACCCTAAAAAACCACTTCTACACTATTTAAATCACTTTGGTGCTAAATGAATGGGTTCTTATGGAAAATCCTAAAAATTACTTCTACACTAATTAAACCACTTCTACACTATTTTGAACCACTTTGGGGCTAAATGAATGGGTTCTTATGGAAAACCCTAAAAAACCACTTCTACACTATTTAAATCACTTTGGTGCTAAATGAATGGGTTCTTATGGAAAATCCTAAAAATTACTTCTACACTAATTAAACCACTTCTACACTATTTTGAACCACTTTGGGGCTAAATGAATGGGTTCTTATGGAAAACCCTAAAAAACCACTTCTACACTATTTAAATCACTTTGGTGCTAAATGAATGGGTTCTTACAGAAAACCCTAATATAATAAATTATATGTAAAAGAAAATGAAAACAAATTGAAAGTAAACTTAACTAAATGTTTTGTTCAAAATGAAAGTGATTTAAACCACTTTGGTGCTAAATGAATGGGTTCTTATAAAAAACCCTAAAAATTACTTCTACACTAATTAAACCACTTCAACACTATTTTGAACCACTTTGGGGCTAAATGAATGGGTTCTTATGGAAAACCCTAAAAAGCCACTTCTACACTATTTAACTAAATGTTTTGTTCGAAATGAAAGTGATTTAAACCACTTTGGTGCTAAATGAATGGGTTCTTATGGAAAATCCTAAAAATTACTTCTACACTAATTAAACCACTTATACACTATTTTGAACCACTTTGGGGCTAAATGAATGGGTTCTTATGGAAAACCCTAAAAAACCACTTCTACACTATTTAAATCACTTTGGTGCTAAATGAATGGGTTCTTATGGAAAATCCTAAAAATTACTTCTACACTAAACCACTTCTACACTATTTTGAACCACTTTGGGGCTAAATGAATGGGTTCTTACAGAAAACCCTAATATAATAAATTATATGTAAAAGAAAATGAAAACAAATTGAAAGTAAACTTAACTAAATGTTTTGTTCAAAATGAAAGTGATTTAAACCACTTTGGTGCTAAATGAATGGGTTCTTATAAAAAACCCTAAAAATTACTTCTACACTAATTAAACCACTTCAACACTATTTTGAACCACTTTGGGGCTAAATGAATGGGTTCTTATGGAAAACCCTAAAAATTACTTCTACACTAATTAAACCACTTATACACTATTTTGAACCACTTTGGGGCTAAATGAATGGGTTCTTATGGAAAACCCTAAAAAACCACTTCTACACTATTTAAATCACTTTGGTGCTAAATGAATGGGTTCTTATGGAAAACCCTAATATACTAAATTTAATGTAAAAGAAAATGAAAACAAAATGAAACTAAACTTAACAAAATGTTTTGTTCAAAATGAAAGTGATTTAAACTACTTTGGTGCTAAATGAATGGGTTCTTATGGAAAATCCTAAAAATTACTTCTACACTAATTAAACCACTTCTACACTATTTTGAACCACTTTGGGGCTAAATGAATGGGTTCTTATGGAAAACCCTAAAAAGCCACTTCTACACTATTTAACTAAATGTTTTGTTCGAAATGAAAGTGATTTAAACCACTTTGGTGCTAAATGAATGGGTTCTTATGGAAAACCCTAAAAAACCACTTCTACACTATTTAAATCACTTTGGTGCTAAATGAATGGGTTCTTATGGAAAACCCTAATATACTAAATTTAATGTAAAAGAAAATGAAAACAAAATGAAACTAAACTTAACTAAATGTTTTGTTCAAAATGAAAGTGATTTAAACCACTTTGGTGCTAAATGAATGGGTTCTTATGGAAAACCCTAAAAGCCACTTCTACACTATTTAACTAAATGTTTTGTTCAAAATGAAAGTGATTTAAACCACTTTGGAGCTAAATGAATGGGTTCTTATGGAAAATCCTAAAAATTACTCCTACACGAATTAAACCACTTCTACACTATTTTGAACCACTTTGGGGCTAAATGAATGGGTTCTTATGGAAAACCCTAAAAAACCACTTCTACACTATTTAAATCACTTTGGTGCTAGATGAATGGGTTCTTATGGAAAACCCTAAAAAACCACTTCTACACTATTTAAATTACTTTGGTGCTAAATGATTGGGTTCTTATGGAAAACCCTAATATACTAAATTTAATGTAAAAGAAAATGAAAACAAAATGAAACTAAACTTAACTAAATGTTTTGTTCAAAATGAAAGTGATTTAAACCACTTTGGAGCTAAATGAATGGGTTCTTATGGAAAATCCTAAAAATTACTCCTACACGAATTAAACCACTTCTACACTATTTTGAACCACTTTGGGGCTAAATGAATGGGTTCTTATGGAAAACCCTAATATACTAAATTTAATGTAAAAGAAAATGAAAACAAAATGAAACTAAACTTAACTAAATGTTTTGTTCAAAATGAAAGTGATTTAAACCACTTTGGTGCTAAATGAATGGGTTCTTATGGAAAATCCTAAAAATTACTTCTACACAAATTAAACCACTTCTACACTATTTTGAACCACTTTGGGGCTAAATGAATGGGTTCTTATGGAAAACCCTAAAAAACCACTTCTACACTATTTAAATCACTTTGGTGCTAAATGAATGGGTTCTTATGGAAAACCCTAATATACTAAATTTAATGTAAAAGAAAATGAAAACAAAATGAAACTAAACTTAACTAAATGTTTTGTTCAAAATGAAAGTGATTTAAACCACTTTGGTGCTAAATGAATGGGTTCTTATGGAAAATCCTAAAAATTACTTCTACACTAATTAAACCACTTCTACACTATTTTGAACCACTTTGGGGCTAAATGAATGGGTTCTTATGGAAAACCCTAAAAGCCACTTCTACATTATTTAACTAAATGTTTTGTTCGAAATGAAAGTGATTTAAACCACTTTGGTGCTAAATGAATGGGTTCTTATGGAAAATCCTAAAAATTACTTCTACACGAATTAAACCACTTCTACACTATTTTGAACCACTTTGGGGCTAAATGAATGGGTTCTTATGGAAAACCCTAATATACTAAATTTAATGTAAAAGAAAATGAAAACAAAATGAAACTAAACTTAACTAAATGTTTTGTTCAAAATGAAAGTGATTTAAACCACTTTGGTGCTAAATGAATGGGTTCTTATGGAAAACCCTAAAAAACCACTTCTACACTATTTAAATCACTTTGGTGCTAAATGAATGGGTTCTTATGGAAAACCCTAATATACTAAATTTAATGTAAAAGAAAATGAAAACAAAATGAAACTAAACTTAACAAAATGTTTTGTTCAAAATGAAAGTGATTTAAACTACTTTGGTGCTAAATGAATGGGTTCTTATGGAAAATCCTAAAAATTACTTCTACACTAATTAAACCACTTCTACACTATTTTGAACCACTTTGGGGCTAAATGAATGGGTTCTTATGGAAAACCCTAAAAAGCCACTTCTACACTATTTAACTAAATGTTTTGTTCGAAATGAAAGTGATTTAAACCACTTTGGTGCTAAATGAATGGGTTCTTATGGAAAATCCTAAAAATTACTTCTACACAAATTAAACCACTTCTACACTATTTTGAACCACTTTGGGGCTAAATGAATGGGTTCTTATGGAAAACCCTAAAAAACCACTTCTACACTATTTAAATCACTTTGGTGCTAAATGAATGGGTTCTTATGGAAAACCCTAATATACTAAATTTAATGTAAAAGAAAATGAAAACAAAATGAAACTAAACTTAACTAAATGTTTTGTTCAAAATGAAAGTGATTTAAACCACTTTGGTGCTAAATGAATGGGTTCTTATGGAAAACCCTAAAAGCCACTTCTACACTATTTAACTAAATGTTTTGTTCAAAATGAAAGTGATTTAAACCACTTTGGAGCTAAATGAATGGGTTCTTATGGAAAATCCTAAAAATTACTCCTACACGAATTAAACCACTTCTACACTATTTTGAACCACTTTGGGGCTAAATGAATGGGTTCTTATGGAAAACCCTAAAAAACCACTTCTACACTATTTAAATCACTTTGGTGCTAGATGAATGGGTTCTTATGGAAAACCCTAAAAAACCACTTCTACACTATTTAAATTACTTTGGTGCTAAATGATTGGGTTCTTATGGAAAACCCTAATATACTAAATTTAATGTAAAAGAAAATGAAAACAAAATGAAACTAAACTTAACTAAATGTTTTGTTCAAAATGAAAGTGATTTAAACCACTTTGGAGCTAAATGAATGGGTTCTTATGGAAAATCCTAAAAATTACTCCTACACGAATTAAACCACTTCTACACTATTTTGAACCACTTTGGGGCTAAATGAATGGGTTCTTATGGAAAACCCTAATATACTAAATTTAATGTAAAAGAAAATGAAAACAAAATGAAACTAAACTTAACTAAATGTTTTGTTCAAAATGAAAGTGATTTAAACCACTTTGGTGCTAAATGAATGGGTTCTTATGGAAAATCCTAAAAATTACTTCTACACAAATTAAACCACTTCTACACTATTTTGAACCACTTTGGGGCTAAATGAATGGGTTCTTATGGAAAACCCTAAAAAACCACTTCTACACTATTTAAATCACTTTGGTGCTAAATGAATGGGTTCTTATGGAAAACCCTAATATACTAAATTTAATGTAAAAGAAAATGAAAACAAAATGAAACTAAACTTAACTAAATGTTTTGTTCAAAATGAAAGTGATTTAAACCACTTTGGTGCTAAATGAATGGGTTCTTATGGAAAATCCTAAAAATTACTTCTACACTAATTAAACCACTTCTACACTATTTTGAACCACTTTGGGGCTAAATGAATGGGTTCTTATGGAAAACCCTAAAAGCCACTTCTACATTATTTAACTAAATGTTTTGTTCGAAATGAAAGTGATTTAAACCACTTTGGTGCTAAATGAATGGGTTCTTATGGAAAATCCTAAAAATTACTTCTACACGAATTAAACCACTTCTACACTATTTTGAACCACTTTGGGGCTAAATGAATGGGTTCTTATGGAAAACCCTAATATACTAAATTTAATGTAAAAGAAAATGAAAACAAAATGAAACTAAACTTAACTAAATGTTTTGTTCAAAATGAAAGTGATTTAAACCACTTTGGTGCTAAATGAATGGGTTCTTATGGAAAACCCTAATATACTAAATTTAATGTAAAAGAAAATGAAAACAAAATGAAACTAAACTTAACTAAATGTTTTGTTCAAAATGAAAGTGATTTAAACCACTTTGGAGCTAAATGAATGGGTTCTTATGGAAAATCCTAAAAATTACTTCTACACTAATTAAACCACTTCAACACTATTTTGAACCACTTTGGGGCTAAATGAATGGGTTCTTATGGAAAACCCTAAAAAGCCACTTCTACACTATTTAACTAAATGTTTTGTTCGAAATGAAAGTGATTTAAACCACTTTGGTGCTAAATGAATGGGTTCTTATGGAAAATCCTAAAAATTACTTCTACACAAATTAAACCACTTCTACACTATTTTGAACCACTTTGGGGCTAAATGAATGGGTTCTTATGGAAAACCCTAAAAAACCACTTCTACACTATTTAAATCACTTTGGTGCTAAATGAATGGGTTCTTATGGAAAACCCTAATATACTAAATTTAATGTAAAAGAAAATGAAAACAAAATGAAACTAAACTTAACTAAATGTTTTGTTCAAAATGAAAGTGATTTAAACCACTTTGGTGCTAAATGAATGGGTTCTTATGGAAAACCCTAATATACTAAATTTAATGTAAAAGAAAATGAAAACAAAATGAAACTAAACTTAACTAAATGTTTTGTTCAAAATGAAAGTGATTTAAACCACTTTGGTGCTAAATGAATGGGTTCTTATGGAAAATCCTAAAAATTACTTCTACACTAATTAAACCACTTATACACTATTTTGAACCACTTTGGGGCTAAATGAATGGGTTCTTATGGAAAACCCTAAAAAACCACTTCTACACTATTTAAATCACTTTGGTGCTAAATGAATGGGTTCTTATGGAAAATCCTAAAAATTACTTCTACACTAAACCACTTCTACACTATTTTGAACCACTTTGGGGCTAAATGAATGGGTTCTTACAGAAAACCCTAATATAATAAATTATATGTAAAAGAAAATGAAAACAAATTGAAAGTAAACTTAACTAAATGTTTTGTTCAAAATGAAAGTGATTTAAACCACTTTGGTGCTAAATGAATGGGTTCTTATAAAAAACCCTAAAAATTACTTCTACACTAATTAAACCACTTCAACACTATTTTGAACCACTTTGGGGCTAAATGAATGGGTTCTTATGGAAAACCCTAAAAATTACTTCTACACTAATTAAACCACTTATACACTATTTTGAACCACTTTGGGGCTAAATGAATGGGTTCTTATGGAAAACCCTAAAAAACCACTTCTACACTATTTAAATCACTTTGGTGCTAAATGAATGGGTTCTTATGGAAAACCCTAATATACTAAATTTAATGTAAAAGAAAATGAAAACAAAATGAAACTAAACTTAACAAAATGTTTTGTTCAAAATGAAAGTGATTTAAACCACTTTGGTGCTAAATGAATGGGTTCTTATGGAAAATCCTAAAAATTACTTCTACACTAATTAAACCACTTCTACACTATTTTGAACCACTTTGGGGCTAAATGAATGGGTTCTTATGGAAAACCCTAAAAAGCCACTTCTACACTATTTAACTAAATGTTTTGTTCGAAATGAAAGTGATTTAAACCACTTTGGTGCTAAATGAATGGGTTCTTATGGAAAATCCTAAAAATTACTTCTACACAAATTAAACCACTTCTACACTATTTTGAACCACTTTGGGGCTAAATGAATGGGTTCTTATGGAAAACCCTAAAAAACCACTTCTACACTATTTAAATCACTTTGGTGCTAAATGAATGGGTTCTTATGGAAAACCCTAATATACTAAATTTAATGTAAAAGAAAATGAAAACAAAATGAAACTAAACTTAACTAAATGTTTTGTTCAAAATGAAAGTGATTTAAACCACTTTGGAGCTAAATGAATGGGTTCTTATGGAAAATCCTAAAAATTACTCCTACACGAATTAAACCACTTCTACACTATTTTGAACCACTTTGGGGCTAAATGAATGGGTTCTTATGGAAAACCCTAATATACTAAATTTAATGTAAAAGAAAATGAAAACAAAATGAAACTAAACTTAACTAAATGTTTTGTTCAAAATGAAAGTGATTTAAACCACTTTGGTGCTAAATGAATGGGTTCTTATGGAAAATCCTAAAAATTACTTCTACACTAATTAAACCACTTCAACACTATTTTGAACCACTTTGGGGCTAAATGAATGGGTTCTTATGGAAAACCCTAAAAAACCACTTCTACACTATTTAAATCACTTTGGTGCTAAATGAATGGGTTCTTATGGAAAATCCTAAAAATTACTTCTACACAAATTAAACCACTTCTACACTATTTTGAACCACTTTGGGGCTAAATGAATGGGTTCTTATGGAAAACCCTAAAAAACCACTTCTACACTATTTAAATCACTTTGGTGCTAAATGAATGGGTTCTTATGGAAAACCCTAATATACTAAATTTAATGTAAAAGAAAATGAAAACAAAATGAAACTAAACTTAACTAAATGTTTTGTTCAAAATGAAAGTGATTTAAACCACTTTGGTGCTAAATGAATGGGTTCTTATGGAAAATCCTAAAAATTACTTCTACACTAATTAAACCACTTCTACACTATTTTGAACCACTTTGGGGCTAAATGAATGGGTTCTTATGGAAAACCCTAAAAGCCACTTCTACACTATTTAACTAAATGTTTTGTTCGAAATGAAAGTGATTTAAACCACTTTGGTGCTAAATGAATGGGTTCTTATGGAAAATCCTAAAAATTACTTCTACACTAATTAAACCACTTCTACACTATTTTGAACCACTTTGGGGCTAAATGAATGGGTTCTTATGGAAAACCCTAAAAAGCCACTTCTACACTATTTAACTAAATGTTTTGTTCGAAATGAAAGTGATTTAAACCACTTTGGTGCTAAATGAATGGGTTCTTATGGAAAATCCTAAAAATTACTTCTACACAAATTAAACCACTTCTACACTATTTTGAACCACTTTGGGGCTAAATGAATGGGTTCTTATGGAAAACCCTAAAAAACCACTTCTACACTATTTAAATCACTTTGGTGCTAAATGAATGGGTTCTTATGGAAAACCCTAATATACTAAATTTAATGTAAAAGAAAATGAAAACAAAATGAAACTAAACTTAACTAAATGTTTTGTTCAAAATGAAAGTGATTTAAACCACTTTGGAGCTAAATGAATGGGTTCTTATGGAAAATCCTAAAAATTACTCCTACACGAATTAAACCACTTCTACACTATTTTGAACCACTTTGGGGCTAAATGAATGGGTTCTTATGGAAAACCCAAATATACTAAATTTAATGTAAAAGAAAATGAAAACAAAATGAAACTAAACTTAACTAAATGTTTTGTTCAAAATGAAAGTGATTTAAACCACTTTGGTGCTAAATGAATGGGTTCTTATGGAAAATCCTAAAAATTACTTCTACACTAATTAAACCACTTCAACACTATTTTGAACCACTTTGGGGCTAAATGAATGGGTTCTTATGGAAAACCCTAAAAAACCACTTCTACACTATTTAAATCACTTTGGTGCTAAATGAATGGGTTCTTATGGAAAATCCTAAAAATTACTTCTACACAAATTAAACCACTTCTACACTATTTTGAACCACTTTGGGGCTAAATGAATGGGTTCTTATGGAAAACCCTAAAAAACCACTTCTACACTATTTAAATCACTTTGGTGCTAAATGAATGGGTTCTTATGGAAAACCCTAATATACTAAATTTAATGTAAAAGAAAATGAAAACAAAATGAAACTAAACTTAACTAAATGTTTTGTTCAAAATGAAAGTGATTTAAACCACTTTGGTGCTAAATGAATGGGTTCTTATGGAAAATCCTAAAAATTACTTCTACACTAATTAAACCACTTCTACACTATTTTGAACCACTTTGGGGCTAAATGAATGGGTTCTTATGGAAAACCCTAAAAGCCACTTCTACACTATTTAACTAAATGTTTTGTTCGAAATGAAAGTGATTTAAACCACTTTGGTGCTAAATGAATGGGTTCTTATGGAAAATCCTAAAAATTACTTCTACACGAATTAAACCACTTCTACACTATTTTGAACCACTTTGGGGCTAAATGAATGGGTTCTTATGGAAAACCCTAATATACTAAATTTAATGTAAAAGAAAATGAAAACAAAATGAAACTAAACTTAACTAAATGTTTTGTTCAAAATGAAAGTGATTTAAACCACTTTGGTGCTAAATGAATGGGTTCTTATGGAAAACCCTAATATACTAAATTTAATGTAAAAGAAAATGAAAACAAAATGAAACTAAACTTAACTAAATGTTTTGTTCAAAATGAAAGTGATTTAAACCACTTTGGTGCTAAATGAATGGGTTCTTATGGAAAACCCTAAAAAGCCACTTCTACACTATTTAACTAAATGTTTTGTTCGAAATGAAAGTGATTTAAACCACTTTGGTGCTAAATGAATGGGTTCTTATGGAAAATCCTAAAAATTACTTCTACACTAATTAAACCACTTATACACTCTTTTGAACCACTTTGGGGCTAAATGAATGGGTTCTTATGGAAAACCCTAAAAAACCACTTCTACACTATTTAAATCACTTTGGTGCTAAATGAATGGGTTCTTACAGAAAACCCTAATATAATAAATTATATGTAAAAGAAAATGAAAACAAATTGAAAGTAAACTTAACTAAATGTTTTGTTCAAAATGAAAGTGATTTAAACCACTTTGGTGCTAAATGAATGGGTTCTTATGGAAAACCCTAATATACTAAATTTAATGTAAAAGAAAATGAAAACAAAATGAAACTAAACTTAACTAAATGTTTTGTTCAAAATGAAAGTGATTTAAACCACTTTGGTGCTAAATGAATGGGTTCTTATGGAAAATCCTAAAAATTACTTCTACACTAATTAAACCACTTCTACACTATTTTGAACCACTTTGGGGCTAAATGAATGGGTTCTTATGGAAAACCCTAAAAAGCCACTTCTACACTATTTAACTAAATGTTTTGTTCGAAATGAAAGTGATTTAAACCACTTTGGTGCTAAATGAATGGGTTCTTATGGAAAATCCTAAAAATTACTTCTACACTAATTAAACCACTTATACACTATTTTGAACCACTTTGGGGCTAAATGAATGGGTTCTTATGGAAAACCCTAAAAAGCCACTTCTACACTATTTAAATCACTTTGGTGCTAAATGAATGGGTTCTTATGGAAAACCCTAATATACTAAATTTAATGTAAAAGAAAATGAAAACAAAATGAAACTAAACTTAACTAAATGTTTTGTTCAAAATGAAAGTGATTTAAACCACTTTGGTGCTAAATGAATGGGTTCTTATGGAAAATCCTAAAAATTACTTCTACACTAATTAAACCACTTCTACACTATTTTGAACCACTTTGGGGCTAAATGAATGGGTTCTTATGGAAAACCCTAAAAGCCACTTCTACACTATTTAACTAAATGTTTTGTTCGAAATGAAAGTGATTTAAACCACTTTGGTGCTAAATGAATGGGTTCTTATGGAAAATCCTAAAAATTACTTCTACACTAATTAAACCACTTATACACTATTTTGAACCACTTTGGGGCTAAATGAATGGGTTCTTATGGAAAACCCTAAAAAACCACTTCTATACTATTTAAATCACTTTGGTGCTAGATGAATGGGTTCTTATGGAAAACCCTAAAAAACCACTTCTACACTATTTAAATCACTTTGGTGCTAAATGATTGGGTTCTTATGGAAAACCCTAATATACTAAATTTTATGTAAAAGAAAATGAAAACAAAATGAAACTAAACTTAACTAAATGTTTTGTTCAAAATGAAAGTGATTTAAACCACTTTGGAGCTAAATGAATGGGTTCTTATGGAAAATCCTAAAAATTACTCCTACACGAATTAAACCACTTCTACACTATTTTGAACCACTTTGGGGCTAAATGAATGGGTTCTTATGGAAAACCCTAAAAAACCACTTCTACACTATTTAAATCACTTTGGTGCTAAATGAATGGGTTCTTATGGAAAACCCTAATATACTAAATTTAATGTAAAAGAAAATGAAAACAAAATGAAACTAAACTTAACTAAATGTTTTGTTCAAAATGAAAGTGATTTAAACCACTTTGGTGCTAAATGAATGGGTTCTTATGGAAAACCCTAAAAAGCCACTTCTACACTATTTAACTAAATGTTTTGTTCGAAATGAAAGTGATTTAAACCACTTTGGTGCTAAATGAATGGGTTCTTATGGAAAATCCTAAAAATTACTTCTACACTAATTAAACCACTTATACACTCTTTTGAACCACTTTGGGGCTAAATGAATGGGTTCTTATGGAAAACCCTAAAAAACCACTTCTACACTATTTAAATCACTTTGGTGCTAAATGAATGGGTTCTTACAGAAAACCCTAATATAATAAATTATATGTAAAAGAAAATGAAAACAAATTGAAAGTAAACTTAACTAAATGTTTTGTTCAAAATGAAAGTGATTTAAACCACTTTGGTGCTAAATGAATGGGTTCTTATGGAAAACCCTAATATACTAAATTTAATGTAAAAGAAAATGAAAACAAAATGAAACTAAACTTAACTAAATGTTTTGTTCAAAATGAAAGTGATTTAAACCACTTTGGAGCTAAATGAATGGGTTCTTATGGAAAATCCTAAAAATTACTTCTACACTAATTAAACCACTTCAACACTATTTTGAACCACTTTGGGGCTAAATGAATGGGTTCTTATGGAAAACCCTAAAAAGCCACTTCTACACTATTTAACTAAATGTTTTGTTCGAAATGAAAGTGATTTAAACCACTTTGGTGCTAAATGAATGGGTTCTTATGGAAAATCCTAAAAATTACTTCTACACAAATTAAACCACTTCTACACTATTTTGAACCACTTTGGGGCTAAATGAATGGGTTCTTATGGAAAACCCTAAAAAACCACTTCTACACTATTTAAATCACTTTGGTGCTAAATGAATGGGTTCTTATGGAAAACCCTAATATACTAAATTTAATGTAAAAGAAAATGAAAACAAAATGAAACTAAACTTAACTAAATGTTTTGTTCAAAATGAAAGTGATTTAAACCACTTTGGTGCTAAATGAATGGGTTCTTATGGAAAACCCTAAAAGCCACTTCTACACTATTTAACTAAATGTTTTGTTCAAAATGAAAGTGATTTAAACCACTTTGGAGCTAAATGAATGGGTTCTTATGGAAAATCCTAAAAATTACTCCTACACGAATTAAACCACTTCTACACTATTTTGAACCACTTTGGGGCTAAATGAATGGGTTCTTATGGAAAACCCTAAAAAACCACTTCTACACTATTTAAATCACTTTGGTGCTAGATGAATGGGTTCTTATGGAAAACCCTAAAAAACCACTTCTACACTATTTAAATCACTTTGGTGCTAAATGATTGGGTTCTTATGGAAAACCCTAATATACTAAATTTAATGTAAAAGAAAATGAAAACAAAATGAAACTAAACTTAACTAAATGTTTTGTTCAAAATGAAAGTGATTTAAACCACTTTGGAGCTAAATGAATGGGTTCTTATGGAAAATCCTAAAAATTACTCCTACACGAATTAAACCACTTCTACACTATTTTGAACCACTTTGGGGCTAAATGAATGGGTTCTTATGGAAAACCCTAATATACTAAATTTAATGTAAAAGAAAATGAAAACAAAATGAAACTAAACTTAACTAAATGTTTTGTTCAAAATGAAAGTGATTTAAACCACTTTGGTGCTAAATGAATGGGTTCTTATGGAAAATCCTAAAAATTACTTCTACACTAATTAAACCACTTCAACACTATTTTGAACCACTTTGGGGCTAAATGAATGGGTTCTTATGGAAAACCCTAAAAAACCACTTCTACACTATTTAAATCACTTTGGTGCTAAATGAATGGGTTCTTATGGAAAATCCTAAAAATTACTTCTACACAAATTAAACCACTTCTACACTATTTTGAACCACTTTGGGGCTAAATGAATGGGTTCTTATGGAAAACCCTAAAAAACCACTTCTACACTATTTAAATCACTTTGGTGCTAAATGAATGGGTTCTTATGGAAAACCCTAATATACTAAATTTAATGTAAAAGAAAATGAAAACAAAATGAAACTAAACTTAACTAAATGTTTTGTTCAAAATGAAAGTGATTTAAACCACTTTGGTGCTAAATGAATGGGTTCTTATGGAAAATCCTAAAAATTACTTCTACACTAATTAAACCACTTCTACACTATTTTGAACCACTTTGGGGCTAAATGAATGGGTTCTTATGGAAAACCCTAAAAGCCACTTCTACACTATTTAACTAAATGTTTTGTTCGAAATGAAAGTGATTTAAACCACTTTGGTGCTAAATGAATGGGTTCTTATGGAAAATCCTAAAAATTCTACACGAATTAAACCACTTCTACACTATTTTGAACCACTTTGGGGCTAAATGAATGGGTTCTTATGGAAAACCCTAATATACTAAATTTAATGTAAAAGAAAATGAAAACAAAATGAAACTAAACTTAACTAAATGTTTTGTTCAAAATGAAAGTGATTTAAACCACTTTGGTGCTAAATGAATGGGTTCTTATGGAAAACCCTAATATACTAAATTTAATGTAAAAGAAAATGAAAACAAAATGAAACTAAACTTAACTAAATGTTTTGTTCAAAATGAAAGTGATTTAAACCACTTTGGAGCTAAATGAATGGGTTCTTATGGAAAATCCTAAAAATTACTTCACTAATTAAACCACTTCAACACTATTTTGAACCACTTTGGGGCTAAATGAATGGGTTCTTATGGAAAACCCTAAAAAGCCACTTCTACACTATTTAACTAAATGTTTTGTTCGAAATGAAAGTGATTTAAACCACTTTGGTGCTAAATGAATGGGTTCTTATGGAAAATCCTAAAAATTACTTCTACACAAATTAAACCACTTCTACACTATTTTGAACCACTTTGGGGCTAAATGAATGGGTTCTTATGGAAAACCCTAAAAAACCACTTCTACACTATTTAAATCACTTTGGTGCTAAATGAATGGGTTCTTATGGAAAACCCTAATATACTAAATTTAATGTAAAAGAAAATGAAAACAAAATGAAACTAAACTTAACTAAATGTTTTGTTCAAAATGAAAGTGATTTAAACCACTTTGGTGCTAAATGAATGGGTTCTTATGGAAAACCCTAAAAGCCACTTCTACACTATTTAACTAAATGTTTTGTTCAAAATGAAAGTGATTTAAACCACTTTGGAGCTAAATGAATGGGTTCTTATGGAAAATCCTAAAAATTACTCCTACACGAATTAAACCACTTCTACACTATTTTGAACCACTTTGGGGCTAAATGAATGGGTTCTTATGGAAAACCCTAATATACTAAATTTAATGTAAAAGAAAATGAAAACAAAATGAAACTAAACTTAACTAAATGTTTTGTTCAAAATGAAAGTGATTTAAACCACTTTGGTGCTAAATGAATGGGTTCTTATGGAAAATCCTAAAAATTACTTCTACACTAATTAAACCACTTCAACACTATTTTGAACCACTTTGGGGCTAAATGAATGGGTTCTTATGGAAAACCCTAAAAAACCACTTCTACACTATTTAAATCACTTTGGTGCTAAATGAATGGGTTCTTATGGAAAATCCTAAAAATTACTTCTACACTAATTAAACCACTTCTACACTATTTTGAACCACTTTGGGGCTAAATGAATGGGTTCTTATGGAAAACCCTAAAAAACCACTTCTACACTATTTAAATCACTTTGGTGCTAAATGAATGGGTTCTTACAGAAAACCCTAATATAATAAATTATATGTAAAAGAAAATGAAAACAAATTGAAAGTAAACTTAACTAAATGTTTTGTTCAAAATGAAAGTGATTTAAACCACTTTGGTGCTAAATGAATGGGTTCTTATAAAAAACCCTAAAAATTACTTCTACACTAATTAAACCACTTCAACACTATTTTGAACCACTTTGGGGCTAAATGAATGGGTTCTTATGGAAAACCCTAAAAAGCCACTTCTACACTATTTAACTAAATGTTTTGTTCGAAATGAAAGTGATTTAAACCACTTTGGTGCTAAATGAATGGGTTCTTATGGAAAATCCTAAAAATTACTTCTACACAAATTAAACCACTTCTACACTATTTTGAACCACTTTGGGGCTAAATGAATGGGTTCTTATGGAAAACCCTAAAAAACCACTTCTACACTATTTAAATCACTTTGGTGCTAAATGAATGGGTTCTTATGGAAAACCCTAATATAATAAATTATATGTAAAAGAAAATGAAAACAAATTGAAAGTAAACTTAACTAAATGTTTTGTTCAAAATGAAAGTGATTTAAACCACTTTGGTGCTAAATGAATGGGTTCTTATAAAAAACCCTAAAAATTACTTCTACACTAATTAAACCACTTCAACACTATTTTGAACCACTTTGGGGCTAAATGAATGGGTTCTTATGGAAAACCCTAAAAAGCCACTTCTACACTATTTAACTAAATGTTTTGTTCGAAATGAAAGTGATTTAAACCACTTTGGTGCTAAATGAATGGGTTCTTATGGAAAATCCTAAAAATTACTTCTACACTAATTAAACCACTTATACACTATTTTGAACCACTTTGGGGCTAAATGAATGGGTTCTTATGGAAAACCCTAAAAAACCACTTCTACACTATTTAAATCACTTTGGTGCTAAATGAATGGGTTCTTATGGAAAATCCTAAAAATTACTTCTACACTAAACCACTTCTACACTATTTTGAACCACTTTGGGGCTAAATGAATGGGTTCTTACAGAAAACCCTAATATAATAAATTATATGTAAAAGAAAATGAAAACAAATTGAAAGTAAACTTAACTAAATGTTTTGTTCAAAATGAAAGTGATTTAAACCACTTTGGTGCTAAATGAATGGGTTCTTATAAAAAACCCTAAAAATTACTTCTACACTAATTAAACCACTTCAACACTATTTTGAACCACTTTGGGGCTAAATGAATGGGTTCTTATGGAAAACCCTAAAAATTACTTCTACACTAATTAAACCACTTATACACTATTTTGAACCACTTTGGGGCTAAATGAATGGGTTCTTATGGAAAACCCTAAAAAACCACTTCTACACTATTTAAATCACTTTGGTGCTAAATGAATGGGTTCTTATGGAAAACCCTAATATACTAAATTTAATGTAAAAGAAAATGAAAACAAAATGAAACTAAACTTAACAAAATGTTTTGTTCAAAATGAAAGTGATTTAAACCACTTTGGTGCTAAATGAATGGGTTCTTATGGAAAATCCTAAAAATTACTTCTACACTAATTAAACCACTTCTACACTATTTTGAACCACTTTGGGGCTAAATGAATGGGTTCTTATGGAAAACCCTAAAAAGCCACTTCTACACTATTTAACTAAATGTTTTGTTCGAAATGAAAGTGATTTAAACCACTTTGGTGCTAAATGAATGGGTTCTTATGGAAAATCCTAAAAATTACTTCTACACAAATTAAACCACTTCTACACTATTTTGAACCACTTTGGGGCTAAATGAATGGGTTCTTATGGAAAACCCTAAAAAACCACTTCTACACTATTTAAATCACTTTGGTGCTAAATGAATGGGTTCTTATGGAAAACCCTAATATACTAAATTTAATGTAAAAGAAAATGAAAACAAAATGAAACTAAACTTAACTAAATGTTTTGTTCAAAATGAAAGTGATTTAAACCACTTTGGAGCTAAATGAATGGGTTCTTATGGAAAATCCTAAAAATTACTCCTACACGAATTAAACCACTTCTACACTATTTTGAACCACTTTGGGGCTAAATGAATGGGTTCTTATGGAAAACCCTAATATACTAAATTTAATGTAAAAGAAAATGAAAACAAAATGAAACTAAACTTAACTAAATGTTTTGTTCAAAATGAAAGTGATTTAAACCACTTTGGTGCTAAATGAATGGGTTCTTATGGAAAATCCTAAAAATTACTTCTACACTAATTAAACCACTTCAACACTATTTTGAACCACTTTGGGGCTAAATGAATGGGTTCTTATGGAAAACCCTAAAAAACCACTTCTACACTATTTAAATCACTTTGGTGCTAAATGAATGGGTTCTTATGGAAAATCCTAAAAATTACTTCTACACAAATTAAACCACTTCTACACTATTTTGAACCACTTTGGGGCTAAATGAATGGGTTCTTATGGAAAACCCTAAAAAACCACTTCTACACTATTTAAATCACTTTGGTGCTAAATGAATGGGTTCTTATGGAAAACCCTAATATACTAAATTTAATGTAAAAGAAAATGAAAACAAAATGAAACTAAACTTAACTAAATGTTTTGTTCAAAATGAAAGTGATTTAAACCACTTTGGTGCTAAATGAATGGGTTCTTATGGAAAATCCTAAAAATTACTTCTACACTAATTAAACCACTTCTACACTATTTTGAACCACTTTGGGGCTAAATGAATGGGTTCTTATGGAAAACCCTAAAAGCCACTTCTACACTATTTAACTAAATGTTTTGTTCGAAATGAAAGTGATTTAAACCACTTTGGTGCTAAATGAATGGGTTCTTATGGAAAATCCTAAAAATTACTTCTACACTAATTAAACCACTTCTACACTATTTTGAACCACTTTGGGGCTAAATGAATGGGTTCTTATGGAAAACCCTAAAAAGCCACTTCTACACTATTTAACTAAATGTTTTGTTCGAAATGAAAGTGATTTAAACCACTTTGGTGCTAAATGAATGGGTTCTTATGGAAAATCCTAAAAATTACTTCTACACAAATTAAACCACTTCTACACTATTTTGAACCACTTTGGGGCTAAATGAATGGGTTCTTATGGAAAACCCTAAAAAACCACTTCTACACTATTTAAATCACTTTGGTGCTAAATGAATGGGTTCTTATGGAAAACCCTAATATACTAAATTTAATGTAAAAGAAAATGAAAACAAAATGAAACTAAACTTAACTAAATGTTTTGTTCAAAATGAAAGTGATTTAAACCACTTTGGAGCTAAATGAATGGGTTCTTATGGAAAATCCTAAAAATTACTCCTACACGAATTAAACCACTTCTACACTATTTTGAACCACTTTGGGGCTAAATGAATGGGTTCTTATGGAAAACCCTAATATACTAAATTTAATGTAAAAGAAAATGAAAACAAAATGAAACTAAACTTAACTAAATGTTTTGTTCAAAATGAAAGTGATTTAAACCACTTTGGTGCTAAATGAATGGGTTCTTATGGAAAATCCTAAAAATTACTTCTACACTAATTAAACCACTTCAACACTATTTTGAACCACTTTGGGGCTAAATGAATGGGTTCTTATGGAAAACCCTAAAAAACCACTTCTACACTATTTAAATCACTTTGGTGCTAAATGAATGGGTTCTTATGGAAAATCCTAAAAATTACTTCTACACAAATTAAACCACTTCTACACTATTTTGAACCACTTTGGGGCTAAATGAATGGGTTCTTATGGAAAACCCTAAAAAACCACTTCTACACTATTTAAATCACTTTGGTGCTAAATGAATGGGTTCTTATGGAAAACCCTAATATACTAAATTTAATGTAAAAGAAAATGAAAACAAAATGAAACTAAACTTAACTAAATGTTTTGTTCAAAATGAAAGTGATTTAAACCACTTTGGTGCTAAATGAATGGGTTCTTATGGAAAATCCTAAAAATTACTTCTACACTAATTAAACCACTTCTACACTATTTTGAACCACTTTGGGGCTAAATGAATGGGTTCTTATGGAAAACCCTAAAAGCCACTTCTACACTATTTAACTAAATGTTTTGTTCGAAATGAAAGTGATTTAAACCACTTTGGTGCTAAATGAATGGGTTCTTATGGAAAATCCTAAAAATTACTTCTACACGAATTAAACCACTTCTACACTATTTTGAACCACTTTGGGGCTAAATGAATGGGTTCTTATGGAAAACCCTAATATACTAAATTTAATGTAAAAGAAAATGAAAACAAAATGAAACTAAACTTAACTAAATGTTTTGTTCAAAATGAAAGTGATTTAAACCACTTTGGTGCTAAATGAATGGGTTCTTATGGAAAACCCTAATATACTAAATTTAATGTAAAAGAAAATGAAAACAAAATGAAACTAAACTTAACTAAATGTTTTGTTCAAAATGAAAGTGATTTAAACCACTTTGGAGCTAAATGAATGGGTTCTTATGGAAAATCCTAAAAATTACTTCTACACTAATTAAACCACTTCAACACTATTTTGAACCACTTTGGGGCTAAATGAATGGGTTCTTATGGAAAACCCTAAAAAGCCACTTCTACACTATTTAACTAAATGTTTTGTTCGAAATGAAAGTGATTTAAACCACTTTGGTGCTAAATGAATGGGTTCTTATGGAAAATCCTAAAAATTACTTCTACACTAATTAAACCACTTATACACTATTTTGAACCACTTTGGGGCTAAATGAATGGGTTCTTATGGAAAACCCTAAAAAACCACTTCTACACTATTTAAATCACTTTGGTGCTAAATGAATGGGTTCTTATGGAAAATCCTAAAAATTACTTCTACACTAAACCACTTCTACACTATTTTGAACCACTTTGGGGCTAAATGAATGGGTTCTTATGGAAAACCCTAAAAATTACTTCTACACTAATTAAACCACTTATACACTATTTTGAACCACTTTGGGGCTAAATGAATGGGTTCTTATGGAAAACCCTAAAAAACCACTTCTACACTATTTAAATCACTTTGGTGCTAAATGAATGGGTTCTTATGGAAAACCCTAATATACTAAATTTAATGTAAAAGAAAATGAAAACAAAATGAAACTAAACTTAACAAAATGTTTTGTTCAAAATGAAAGTGATTTAAACCACTTTGGTGCTAAATGAATGGGTTCTTATGGAAAATCCTAAAAATTACTTCTACACTAATTAAACCACTTCTACACTATTTTGAACCACTTTGGGGCTAAATGAATGGGTTCTTATGGAAAACCCTAAAAAGCCACTTCTACACTATTTAACTAAATGTTTTGTTCGAAATGAAAGTGATTTAAACCACTTTGGTGCTAAATGAATGGGTTCTTATGGAAAATCCTAAAAATTACTTCTACACAAATTAAACCACTTCTACACTATTTTGAACCACTTTGGGGCTAAATGAATGGGTTCTTATGGAAAACCCTAAAAAACCACTTCTACACTATTTAAATCACTTTGGTGCTAAATGAATGGGTTCTTATGGAAAACCCTAATATACTAAATTTAATGTAAAAGAAAATGAAAACAAAATGAAACTAAACTTAACTAAATGTTTTGTTCAAAATGAAAGTGATTTAAACCACTTTGGAGCTAAATGAATGGGTTCTTATGGAAAATCCTAAAAATTACTCCTACACGAATTAAACCACTTCTACACTATTTTGAACCACTTTGGGGCTAAATGAATGGGTTCTTATGGAAAACCCTAAAAAACCACTTCTACACTATTTAAATCACTTTGGTGCTAGATGAATGGGTTCTTATGGAAAACCCTAAAAAACCACTTCTACACTATTTAAATCACTTTGGTGCTAAATGATTGGGTTCTTATGGAAAACCCTAATATACTAAATTTAATGTAAAAGAAAATGAAAACAAAATGAAACTAAACTTAACTAAATGTTTTGTTCAAAATGAAAGTGATTTAAACCACTTTGGAGCTAAATGAATGGGTTCTTATGGAAAATCCTAAAAATTACTCCTACACGAATTAAACCACTTCTACACTATTTTGAACCACTTTGGGGCTAAATGAATGGGTTCTTATGGAAAACCCTAATATACTAAATTTAATGTAAAAGAAAATGAAAACAAAATGAAACTAAACTTAACTAAATGTTTTGTTCAAAATGAAAGTGATTTAAACCACTTTGGTGCTAAATGAATGGGTTCTTATGGAAAATCCTAAAAAACCACTTCTACACTATTTAAATCACTTTGGTGCTAAATGAATGGGTTCTTATGGAAAATCCTAAAAATTACTTCTACACAAATTAAACCACTTCTACACTATTTTGAACCACTTTGGGGCTAAATGAATGGGTTCTTATGGAAAACCCTAAAAAACCACTTCTACACTATTTAAATCACTTTGGTGCTAAATGAATGGGTTCTTATGGAATATCCTAAAAATTACTTCTACACTAAACCACTTCTACACTATTTTGAACCACTTTGGGGCTAAATGAATGGGTTCTTACAGAAAACCCTAATATAATAAATTATATGTAAAAGAAAATGAAAACAAATTGAAAGTAAACTTAACTAAATGTTTTGTTCAAAATGAAAGTGATTTAAACCACTTTGGTGCTAAATGAATGGGTTCTTATGGAAAACCCTAAAAAGCCACTTCTACACTATTTAACTAAATGTTTTGTTCGAAATGAAAGTGATTTAAACCACTTTGGTGCTAAATGAATGGGTTCTTATGGAAAATTCTAAAAATTACTTCTACACTAATTAAACCACTTCAACACTATTTTGAACCACTTTGGGGCTAAATGAATGGGTTCTTATGGAAAACCCTAAAAAACCACTTCTACACTATTTAAATCACTTTGGTGCTAAATGAATGGGTTCTTATGGAAAATCCTAAAAATTACTTCTACACTAATTAAACCACTTCTACACTATTTTGAACCACTTTGGGGCTAAATGAATGGGTTCTTATGGAAAACCCTAAAAAACCACTTCTACACTATTTAAATCACTTTGGTGCTAAATGAATGGGTTCTTATGGAAAACCCTAATATACTAAATTTAATGTAAAAGAAAATGAAAACAAAATGAAACTAAACTTAACTAAATGTTTTGTTCAAAATGAAAGTGATTTAAACCACTTTGGTGCTAAATGAATGGGTTCTTATGGAAAATCCTAAAAATTACTTCTACACTAATTAAACCACTTCTACACTATTTTGAACCACTTTGGGGCTAAATGAATGGGTTCTTATGGAAAACCCTAAAAGCCACTTCTACACTATTTAACTAAATGTTTTGTTCGAAATGAAAGTGATTTAAACCACTTTGGTGCTAAATGAATGGGTTCTTATGGAAAATCCTAAAAATTACTTCTACACTAATTAAACCACTTATACACTATTTTGAACCACTTTGGGGCTAAATGAATGGGTTCTTATGGAAAACCCTAAAAAACCACTTCTATACTATTTAAATCACTTTGGTGCTAGATGAATGGGTTCTTATGGAAAACCCTAAAAAACCACTTCTACACTATTTAAATCACTTTGGTGCTAAATGATTGGGTTCTTATGGAAAACCCTAATATACTAAATTTTATGTAAAAGAAAATGAAAACAAAATGAAACTAAACTTAACTAAATGTTTTGTTCAAAATGAAAGTGATTTAAACCACTTTGGAGCTAAATGAATGGGTTCTTATGGAAAATCCTAAAAATTACTCCTACACGAATTAAACCACTTCTACACTATTTTGAACCACTTTGGGGCTAAATGAATGGGTTCTTATGGAAAACCCTAAAAAACCACTTCTACACTATTTAAATCACTTTGGTGCTAAATGAATGGGTTCTTATGGAAAACCCTAATATACTAAATTTAATGTAAAAGAAAATGAAAACAAAATGAAACTAAACTTAACTAAATGTTTTGTTCAAAATGAAAGTGATTTAAACCACTTTGGTGCTAAATGAATGGGTTCTTATGGAAAACCCTAAAAAGCCACTTCTACACTATTTAACTAAATGTTTTGTTCGAAATGAAAGTGATTTAAACCACTTTGGTGCTAAATGAATGGGTTCTTATGGAAAATCCTAAAAATTACTTCTACACTAATTAAACCACTTATACACTCTTTTGAACCACTTTGGGGCTAAATGAATGGGTTCTTATGGAAAACCCTAAAAAACCACTTCTACACTATTTAAATCACTTTGGTGCTAAATGAATGGGTTCTTACAGAAAACCCTAATATAATAAATTATATGTAAAAGAAAATGAAAACAAATTGAAAGTAAACTTAACTAAATGTTTTGTTCAAAATGTAAGTGATTTAAACCACTTTGGTGCTAAATGAATGGGTTCTTATGGAAAACCCTAATATACTAAATTTAATGTAAAAGAAAATGAAAACAAAATGAAACTAAACTTAACTAAATGTTTTGTTCAAAATGAAAGTGATTTAAACCACTTTGGTGCTAAATGAATGGGTTCTTATGGAAAATCCTAAAAATTACTTCTACACTAATTAAACCACTTCTACACTATTTTGAACCACTTTGGGGCTAAATGAATGGGTTCTTATGGAAAACCCTAAAAAGCCACTTCTACACTATTTAACTAAATGTTTTGTTCGAAATGAAAGTGATTTAAACCACTTTGGTGCTAAATGAATGGGTTCTTATGGAAAATCCTAAAAATTACTTCTACACTAATTAAACCACTTATACACTATTTTGAACCACTTTGGGGCTAAATGAATGGGTTCTTATGGAAAACCCTAAAAAGCCACTTCTACACTATTTAAATCACTTTGGTGCTAAATGAATGGGTTCTTATGGAAAACCCTAATATACTAAATTTAATGTAAAAGAAAATGAAAACAAAATGAAACTAAACTTAACTAAATGTTTTGTTCAAAATGAAAGTGATTTAAACCACTTTGGTGCTAAATGAATGGGTTCTTATGGAAAATCCTAAAAATTACTTCTACACTAATTAAACCACTTCTACACTATTTTGAACCACTTTGGGGCTAAATGAATGGGTTCTTATGGAAAACCCTAAAAGCCACTTCTACACTATTTAACTAAATGTTTTGTTCGAAATGAAAGTGATTTAAACCACTTTGGTGCTAAATGAATGGGTTCTTATGGAAAATCCTAAAAATTACTTCTACACTAATTAAACCACTTATACACTATTTTGAACCACTTTGGGGCTAAATGAATGGGTTCTTATGGAAAACCCTAAAAAACCACTTCTATACTATTTAAATCACTTTGGTGCTAGATGAATGGGTTCTTATGGAAAACCCTAAAAAACCACTTCTACACTATTTAAATCACTTTGGTGCTAAATGATTGGGTTCTTATGGAAAACCCTAATATACTAAATTTTATGTAAAAGAAAATGAAAACAAAATGAAACTAAACTTAACTAAATGTTTTGTTCAAAATGAAAGTGATTTAAACCACTTTGGAGCTAAATGAATGGGTTCTTATGGAAAATCCTAAAAATTACTCCTACACGAATTAAACCACTTCTACACTATTTTGAACCACTTTGGGGCTAAATGAATGGGTTCTTATGGAAAACCCTAAAAAACCACTTCTACACTATTTAAATCACTTTGGTGCTAAATGAATGGGTTCTTATGGAAAACCCTAATATACTAAATTTAATGTAAAAGAAAATGAAAACAAAATGAAACTAAACTTAACTAAATGTTTTGTTCAAAATGAAAGTGATTTAAACCACTTTGGTGCTAAATGAATGGGTTCTTATGGAAAACCCTAAAAAGCCACTTCTACACTATTTAACTAAATGTTTTGTTCGAAATGAAAGTGATTTAAACCACTTTGGTGCTAAATGAATGGGTTCTTATGGAAAATCCTAAAAATTACTTCTACACTAATTAAACCACTTATACACTCTTTTGAACCACTTTGGGGCTAAATGAATGGGTTCTTATGGAAAACCCTAAAAAACCACTTCTACACTATTTAAATCACTTTGGTGCTAAATGAATGGGTTCTTACAGAAAACCCTAATATAATAAATTATATGTAAAAGAAAATGAAAACAAATTGAAAGTAAACTTAACTAAATGTTTTGTTCAAAATGAAAGTGATTTAAACCACTTTGGTGCTAAATGAATGGGTTCTTATGGAAAACCCTAATATACTAAATTTAATGTAAAAGAAAATGAAAACAAAATGAAACTAAACTTAACTAAATGTTTTGTTCAAAATGAAAGTGATTTAAACCACTTTGGTGCTAAATGAATGGGTTCTTATGGAAAATCCTAAAAATTACTTCTACACTAATTAAACCACTTCTACACTATTTTGAACCACTTTGGGGCTAAATGAATGGGTTCTTATGGAAAACCCTAAAAAAGCACTTCTACACTATTTAAATCACTTTGGTGCTAAATGAATGGGTTCTTATGGAAAACCCTAATATACTAAATTTAATGTAAAAGAAAATGAAAACAAAATGAAACTAAACTTAACTAAATGTTTTGTTCAAAATGAAAGTGATTTAAACCACTTTGGTGCTAAATGAATGGGTTCTTAAGGAAAACCCTAAAAAGCCACTTCTACACTATTTAACTAAATGTTTTGTTCGAAATGAAAGTGATTTAAACCACTTTGGTGCTAAATGAATGGGTTCTTATGGAAAATTCTAAAAATTACTTCTACACTAATTAAACCACTTCAACACTATTTTGAACCACTTTGGGGCTAAATGAATGGGTTCTTATGGAAAACCCTAAAAAACCACTTCTACACTATTTAAATCACTTTGGTGCTAAATGAATGGGTTCTTATGGAAAATCCTAAAAATTACTTCTACACTAATTAAACCACTTCTACACTATTTTGAACCACTTTGGGGCTAAATGAATGGGTTCTTATGGAAAACCCTAAAAAACCACTTCTACACTATTTAAATCACTTTGGTGCTAAATGAATGGGTTCTTATGGAAAACCCTAATATACTAAATTTAATGTAAAAGAAAATGAAAACAAAATGAAACTAAACTTAACTAAATGTTTTGTTCAAAATGAAAGTGATTTAAACCACTTTGGTGCTAAATGAATGGGTTCTTATGGAAAACCCTAAAAGCCACTTCTACACTATTTAACTAAATGGTTTGTTCAAAATGAAAGTGATTTAAACCACTTTGGAGCTAAATGAATGGGTTCTTATGGAAAATCCTAAAAATTACTCCTACACGAATTAAACCACTTCTACACTATTTTGAACCACTTTGGGGCTAAATGAATGGGTTCTTATGGAAAACCCTAATATACTAAATTTAATGTAAAAGAAAATGAAAACAAAATGAAACTAAACTTAACTAAATGTTTTGTTCAAAATGAAAGTGATTTAAACCACTTTGGTGCTAAATGAATGGGTTCTTATGGAAAATCCTAAAAATTACTTCTACACTAATTAAACCACTTCAACACTATTTTGAACCACTTTGGGGCTAAATGAATGGGTTCCTATGGAAAACCCTAAAAAACCACTTCTACACTATTTAAATCACTTTGGTGCTAAATGAATGGGTTCTTATGGAAAACCCTAAAAAACCACTTCTACACTATTTAAATCACTTTGGTGCTAAATGAATGGGTTCTTACAGAAAACCCTAATATAATAAATTATATGTAAAAGAAAATGAAAACAAATTGAAAGTAAACTTAACTAAATGTTTTGTTCAAAATGAAAGTGATTTAAACCACTTTGGTGCTAAATGAATGGGTTCTTATAGAAAACCCTAAAAATTACTTCTACACTAATTAAACCACTTCAACACTATTTTGAACCACTTTGGGGCTAAATGAATGGGTTCTTATGGAAAACCCTAAAAAGCCACTTCTACACTATTTAACTAAATGTTTTGTTCGAAATGAAAGTGATTTAAACCACTTTGGTGCTAAATGAATGGGTTCTTATGGAAAATCCTAAAAATTACTTCTACACTAATTAAACCACTTATACACTATTTTGAACCACTTTGGGGCTAAATGAATGGGTTCTTATGGAAAACCCTAAAAAACCACTTCTACACTATTTAAATCACTTTGGTGCTAAATGAATGGGTTCTTATGGAAAATCCTAAAAATTACTTCTACACTAAACCACTTCTACACTATTTTGAACCACTTTGGGGCTAAATGAATGGGTTCTTACAGAAAACCCTAATATAATAAATTATATGTAAAAGAAAATGAAAACAAATTGAAAGTAAACTTAACTAAATGTTTTGTTCAAAATGAAAGTGATTTAAACCACTTTGGTGCTAAATGAATGGGTTCTTATAAAAAACCCTAAAAATTACTTCTACACTAATTAAACCACTTCAACACTATTTTGAACCACTTTGGGGCTAAATGAATGGGTTCTTATGGAAAACCCTAAAAATTACTTCTACACTAATTAAACCACTTATACACTATTTTGAACCACTTTGGGGCTAAATGAATGGGTTCTTATGGAAAACCCTAAAAAACCACTTCTACACTATTTAAATCACTTTGGTGCTAAATGAATGGGTTCTTATGGAAAACCCTAATATACTAAATTTAATGTAAAAGAAAATGAAAACAAAATGAAACTAAACTTAACAAAATGTTTTGTTCAAAATGAAAGTGATTTAAACCACTTTGGTGCTAAATGAATGGGTTCTTATGGAAAATCCTAAAAATTACTTCTACACTAATTAAACCACTTCTACACTATTTTGAACCACTTTGGGGCTAAATGAATGGGTTCTTATGGAAAACCCTAAAAAGCCACTTCTACACTATTTAACTAAATGTTTTGTTCGAAATGAAAGTGATTTAAACCACTTTGGTGCTAAATGAATGGGTTCTTATGGAAAATCCTAAAAATTACTTCTACACAAATTAAACCACTTCTACACTATTTTGAACCACTTTGGGGCTAAATGAATGGGTTCTTATGGAAAACCCTAAAAAACCACTTCTACACTATTTAAATCACTTTGGTGCTAAATGAATGGGTTCTTATGGAAAATCCTAAAAATTACTTCTACACTAAACCACTTCTACACTATTTTGAACCACTTTGGGGCTAAATGAATGGGTTCTTACAGAAAACCCTAATATAATAAATTATATGTAAAAGAAAATGAAAACAAATTGAAAGTAAACTTAACTAAATGTTTTGTTCAAAATGAAAGTGATTTAAACCACTTTGGTGCTAAATGAATGGGTTCTTATAAAAAACCCTAAAAATTACTTCTACACTAATTAAACCACTTCAACACTATTTTGAACCACTTTGGGGCTAAATGAATGGGTTCTTATGGAAAACCCTAAAAATTACTTCTACACTAATTAAACCACTTATACACTATTTTGAACCACTTTGGGGCTAAATGAATGGGTTCTTATGGAAAACCCTAAAAAACCACTTCTACACTATTTAAATCACTTTGGTGCTAAATGAATGGGTTCTTATGGAAAACCCTAATATACTAAATTTAATGTAAAAGAAAATGAAAACAAAATGAAACTAAACTTAACAAAATGTTTTGTTCAAAATGAAAGTGATTTAAACCACTTTGGTGCTAAATGAATGGGTTCTTATGGAAAATCCTAAAAATTACTTCTACACTAATTAAACCACTTCTACACTATTTTGAACCACTTTGGGGCTAAATGAATGGGTTCTTATGGAAAACCCTAAAAAGCCACTTCTACACTATTTAACTAAATGTTTTGTTCGAAATGAAAGTGATTTAAACCACTTTGGTGCTAAATGAATGGGTTCTTATGGAAAATCCTAAAAATTACTTCTACACAAATTAAACCACTTCTACACTATTTTGAACCACTTTGGGGCTAAATGAATGGGTTCTTATGGAAAACCCTAAAAAACCACTTCTACACTATTTAAATCACTTTGGTGCTAAATGAATGGGTTCTTATGGAAAACCCTAATATACTAAATTTAATGTAAAAGAAAATGAAAACAAAATGAAACTAAACTTAACTAAATGTTTTGTTCAAAATGAAAGTGATTTAAACCACTTTGGTGCTAAATGAATGGGTTCTTATGGAAAACCCTAAAAGCCACTTCTACACTATTTAACTAAATGTTTTGTTCAAAATGAAAGTGATTTAAACCACTTTGGAGCTAAATGAATGGGTTCTTATGGAAAATCCTAAAAATTACTCCTACACGAATTAAACCACTTCTACACTATTTTGAACCACTTTGGGGCTAAATGAATGGGTTCTTATGGAAAACCCTAAAAAACCACTTCTACACTATTTAAATCACTTTGGTGCTAAATGAATGGGTTCTTATGGAAAACCCTAATATACTAAATTTAATGTAAAAGAAAATGAAAACAAAATGAAACTAAACTTAACTAAATGTTTTGTTCAAAATGAAAGTGATTTAAACCACTTTGGTGCTAAATGAATGGGTTCTTATGGAAAACCCTAAAAAGCCACTTCTACACTATTTAACTAAATGTTTTGTTCGAAATGAAAGTGATTTAAACCACTTTGGTGCTAAATGAATGGGTTCTTATGGAAAATCCTAAAAATTACTTCTACACTAATTAAACCACTTATACACTCTTTTGAACCACTTTGGGGCTAAATGAATGGGTTCTTATGGAAAACCCTAAAAAACCACTTCTACACTATTTAAATCACTTTGGTGCTAAATGAATGGGTTCTTACAGAAAACCCTAATATAATAAATTATATGTAAAAGAAAATGAAAACAAATTGAAAGTAAACTTAACTAAATGTTTTGTTCAAAATGAAAGTGATTTAAACCACTTTGGTGCTAAATGAATGGGTTCTTATGGAAAACCCTAATATACTAAATTTAATGTAAAAGAAAATGAAAACAAAATGAAACTAAACTTAACTAAATGTTTTGTTCAAAATGAAAGTGATTTAAACCACTTTGGTGCTAAATGAATGGGTTCTTATGGAAAATCCTAAAAATTACTTCTACACTAATTAAACCACTTCTACACTATTTTGAACCACTTTGGGGCTAAATGAATGGGTTCTTATGGAAAACCCTAAAAAGCCACTTCTACACTATTTAACTAAATGTTTTGTTCGAAATGAAAGTGATTTAAACCACTTTGGTGCTAAATGAATGGGTTCTTATGGAAAATCCTAAAAATTACTTCTACACTAATTAAACCACTTATACACTATTTTGAACCACTTTGGGGCTAAATGAATGGGTTCTTATGGAAAACCCTAAAAAGCCACTTCTACACTATTTAAATCACTTTGGTGCTAAATGAATGGGTTCTTATGGAAAACCCTAATATACTAAATTTAATGTAAAAGAAAATGAAAACAAAATGAAACTAAACTTAACTAAATGTTTTGTTCAAAATGAAAGTGATTTAAACCACTTTGGTGCTAAATGAATGGGTTCTTATGGAAAATCCTAAAAATTACTTCTACACTAATTAAACCACTTCTACACTATTTTGAACCACTTTGGGGCTAAATGAATGGGTTCTTATGGAAAACCCTAAAAAGCCACTTCTACACTATTTAACTAAATGTTTTGTTCGAAATGAAAGTGATTTAAACCACTTTGGTGCTAAATGAATGGGTTCTTATGGAAAATCCTAAAAATTACTTCTACACTAATTAAACCACTTATACACTATTTTGAACCACTTTGGGGCTAAATGAATGGGTTCTTATGGAAAACCCTAAAAAGCCACTTCTACACTATTTAAATCACTTTGGTGCTAAATGAATGGGTTCTTATGGAAAACCCTAATATACTAAATTTAATGTAAAAGAAAATGAAAACAAAATGAAACTAAACTTAACTAAATGTTTTGTTCAAAATGAAAGTGATTTAAACCACTTTGGTGCTAAATGAATGGGTTCTTATGGAAAATCCTAAAAATTACTTCTACACTAATTAAACCACTTCTACACTATTTTGAACCACTTTGGGGCTAAATGAATGGGTTCTTATGGAAAACCCTAAAAGCCACTTCTACACTATTTAACTAAATGTTTTGTTCGAAATGAAAGTGATTTAAACCACTTTGGTGCTAAATGAATGGGTTCTTATGGAAAATCCTAAAAATTACTTCTACACTAATTAAACCACTTATACACTATTTTGAACCACTTTGGGGCTAAATGAATGGGTTCTTATGGAAAACCCTAAAAAACCACTTCTATACTATTTAAATCACTTTGGTGCTAGATGAATGGGTTCTTATGGAAAACCCTAAAAAACCACTTCTACACTATTTAAATCACTTTGGTGCTAAATGATTGGGTTCTTATGGAAAACCCTAATATACTAAATTTTATGTAAAAGAAAATGAAAACAAAATGAAACTAAACTTAACTAAATGTTTTGTTCAAAATGAAAGTGATTTAAACCACTTTGGAGCTAAATGAATGGGTTCTTATGGAAAATCCTAAAAATTACTCCTACACGAATTAAACCACTTCTACACTATTTTGAACCACTTTGGGGCTAAATGAATGGGTTCTTATGGAAAACCCTAAAAAACCACTTCTACACTATTTAAATCACTTTGGTGCTAAATGAATGGGTTCTTATGGAAAACCCTAATATACTAAATTTAATGTAAAAGAAAATGAAAACAAAATGAAACTAAACTTAACTAAATGTTTTGTTCAAAATGAAAGTGATTTAAACCACTTTGGTGCTAAATGAATGGGTTCTTATGGAAAACCCTAAAAAGCCACTTCTACACTATTTAACTAAATGTTTTGTTCGAAATGAAAGTGATTTAAACCACTTTGGTGCTAAATGAATGGGTTCTTATGGAAAATCCTAAAAATTACTTCTACACTAATTAAACCACTTATACACTCTTTTGAACCACTTTGGGGCTAAATGAATGGGTTCTTATGGAAAACCCTAAAAAACCACTTCTACACTATTTAAATCACTTTGGTGCTAAATGAATGGGTTCTTACAGAAAACCCTAATATAATAAATTATATGTAAAAGAAAATGAAAACAAATTGAAAGTAAACTTAACTAAATGTTTTGTTCAAAATGAAAGTGATTTAAACCACTTTGGTGCTAAATGAATGGGTTCTTATGGAAAACCCTAATATACTAAATTTAATGTAAAAGAAAATGAAAACAAAATGAAACTAAACTTAACTAAATGTTTTGTTCAAAATGAAAGTGATTTAAACCACTTTGGTGCTAAATGAATGGGTTCTTATGGAAAATCCTAAAAATTACTTCTACACTAATTAAACCACTTCTACACTATTTTGAACCACTTTGGGGCTAAATGAATGGGTTCTTATGGAAAACCCTAAAAGCCACTTCTACACTATTTAACTAAATGTTTTGTTCGAAATGAAAGTGATTTAAACCACTTTGGTGCTAAATGAATGGGTTCTTATGGAAAATCCTAAAAATTACTTCTACACTAATTAAACCACTTATACACTATTTTGAACCACTTTGGGGCTAAATGAATGGGTTCTTATGGAAAACCCTAAAAAACCACTTCTATACTATTTAAATCACTTTGGTGCTAGATGAATGGGTTCTTATGGAAAACCCTAAAAAACCACTTCTACACTATTTAAATCACTTTGGTGCTAAATGATTGGGTTCTTATGGAAAACCCTAATATACTAAATTTTATGTAAAAGAAAATGAAAACAAAATGAAACTAAACTTAACTAAATGTTTTGTTCAAAATGAAAGTGATTTAAACCACTTTGGAGCTAAATGAATGGGTTCTTATGGAAAATCCTAAAAATTACTCCTACACGAATTAAACCACTTCTACACTATTTTGAACCACTTTGGGGCTAAATGAATGGGTTCTTATGGAAAACCCTAAAAAACCACTTCTACACTATTTAAATCACTTTGGTGCTAAATGAATGGGTTCTTATGGAAAACCCTAATATACTAAATTTAATGTAAAAGAAAATGAAAACAAAATGAAACTAAACTTAACTAAATGTTTTGTTCAAAATGAAAGTGATTTAAACCACTTTGGTGCTAAATGAATGGGTTCTTATGGAAAACCCTAAAAAGCCACTTCTACACTATTTAACTAAATGTTTTGTTCGAAATGAAAGTGATTTAAACCACTTTGGTGCTAAATGAATGGGTTCTTATGGAAAATCCTAAAAATTACTTCTACACTAATTAAACCACTTATACACTCTTTTGAACCACTTTGGGGCTAAATGAATGGGTTCTTATGGAAAACCCTAAAAAACCACTTCTACACTATTTAAATCACTTTGGTGCTAAATGAATGGGTTCTTACAGAAAACCCTAATATAATAAATTATATGTAAAAGAAAATGAAAACAAATTGAAAGTAAACTTAACTAAATGTTTTGTTCAAAATGAAAGTGATTTAAACCACTTTGGTGCTAAATGAATGGGTTCTTATGGAAAACCCTAATATACTAAATTTAATGTAAAAGAAAATGAAAACAAAATGAAACTAAACTTAACTAAGTGTTTTGTTCAAAATGAAAGTGATTTAAACCACTTTGGTGCTAAATGAATGGGTTCTTATGGAAAATCCTAAAAATTACTTCTACACTAATTAAACCACTTCTACACTATTTTGAACCACTTTGGGGCTAAATGAATGGGTTCTTATGGAAAACCCTAAAAAGCCACTTCTACACTATTTAACTAAATGTTTTGTTCGAAATGAAAGTGATTTAAACCACTTTGGTGCTAAATGAATGGGTTCTTATGGAAAATCCTAAAAATTACTTCTACACTAATTAAACCACTTATACACTATTTTGAACCACTTTGGGGCTAAATGAATGGGTTCTTATGGAAAACCCTAAAAAGCCACTTCTACACTATTTAAATCACTTTGGTGCTAAATGAATGGGTTCTTATGGAAAACCCTAATATACTAAATTTAATGTAAAAGAAAATGAAAACAAAATGAAACTAAACTTAACTAAATGTTTTGTTCAAAATGAAAGTGATTTAAACCACTTTGGTGCTAAATGAATGGGTTCTTATGGAAAATCCTAAAAATTACTTCTACACTAATTAAACCACTTCTACACTATTTTGAACCACTTTGGGGCTAAATGAATGGGTTCTTATGGAAAACCCTAAAAGCCACTTCTACACTATTTAACTAAATGTTTTGTTCGAAATGAAAGTGATTTAAACCACTTTGGTGCTAAATGAATGGGTTCTTATGGAAAATCCTAAAAATTACTTCTACACTAATTAAACCACTTATACACTATTTTGAACCACTTTGGGGCTAAATGAATGGGTTCTTATGGAAAACCCTAAAAAACCACTTCTATACTATTTAAATCACTTTGGTGCTAGATGAATGGGTTCTTATGGAAAACCCTAAAAAACCACTTCTACACTATTTAAATCACTTTGGTGCTAAATGATTGGGTTCTTATGGAAAACCCTAATATACTAAATTTTATGTAAAAGAAAATGAAAACAAAATGAAACTAAACTTAACTAAATGTTTTGTTCAAAATGAAAGTGATTTAAACCACTTTGGAGCTAAATGAATGGGTTCTTATGGAAAATCCTAAAAATTACTCCTACACGAATTAAACCACTTCTACACTATTTTGAACCACTTTGGGGCTAAATGAATGGGTTCTTATGGAAAACCCTAAAAAACCACTTCTACACTATTTAAATCACTTTGGTGCTAAATGAATGGGTTCTTATGGAAAACCCTAATATACTAAATTTAATGTAAAAGAAAATGAAAACAAAATGAAACTAAACTTAACTAAATGTTTTGTTCAAAATGAAAGTGATTTAAACCACTTTGGTGCTAAATGAATGGGTTCTTATGGAAAACCCTAAAAAGCCACTTCTACACTATTTAACTAAATGTTTTGTTCGAAATGAAAGTGATTTAAACCACTTTGGTGCTAAATGAATGGGTTCTTATGGAAAATCCTAAAAATTACTTCTACACTAATTAAACCACTTATACACTCTTTTGAACCACTTTGGGGCTAAATGAATGGGTTCTTATGGAAAACCCTAAAAAACCACTTCTACACTATTTAAATCACTTTGGTGCTAAATGAATGGGTTCTTACAGAAAACCCTAATATAATAAATTATATGTAAAAGAAAATGAAAACAAATTGAAAGTAAACTTAACTAAATGTTTTGTTCAAAATGAAAGTGATTTAAACCACTTTGGTGCTAAATGAATGGGTTCTTATGGAAAACCCTAATATACTAAATTTAATGTAAAAGAAAATGAAAACAAAATGAAACTAAACTTAACTAAATGTTTTGTTCAAAATGAAAGTGATTTAAACCACTTTGGTGCTAAATGAATGGGTTCTTATGGAAAATCCTAAAAATTACTTCTACACTAATTAAACCACTTCTACACTATTTTGAACCACTTTGGGGCTAAATGAATGGGTTCTTATGGAAAACCCTAAAAGCCACTTCTACACTATTTAACTAAATGTTTTGTTCGAAATGAAAGTGATTTAAACCACTTTGGTGCTAAATGAATGGGTTCTTATGGAAAATCCTAAAAATTACTTCTACACTAATTAAACCACTTATACACTATTTTGAACCACTTTGGGGCTAAATGAATGGGTTCTTATGGAAAACCCTAAAAAACCACTTCTATACTATTTAAATCACTTTGGTGCTAGATGAATGGGTTCTTATGGAAAACCCTAAAAAACCACTTCTACACTATTTAAATCACTTTGGTGCTAAATGATTGGGTTCTTATGGAAAACCCTAATATACTAAATTTTATGTAAAAGAAAATGAAAACAAAATGAAACTAAACTTAACTAAATGTTTTGTTCAAAATGAAAGTGATTTAAACCACTTTGGAGCTAAATGAATGGGTTCTTATGGAAAATCCTAAAAATTACTCCTACACGAATTAAACCACTTCTACACTATTTTGAACCACTTTGGGGCTAAATGAATGGGTTCTTATGGAAAACCCTAAAAAACCACTTCTACACTATTTAAATCACTTTGGTGCTAAATGAATGGGTTCTTATGGAAAACCCTAATATACTAAATTTAATGTAAAAGAAAATGAAAACAAAATGAAACTAAACTTAACTAAATGTTTTGTTCAAAATGAAAGTGATTTAAACCACTTTGGTGCTAAATGAATGGGTTCTTATGGAAAACCCTAAAAAGCCACTTCTACACTATTTAACTAAATGTTTTGTTCGAAATGAAAGTGATTTAAACCACTTTGGTGCTAAATGAATGGGTTCTTATGGAAAATCCTAAAAATTACTTCTACACTAATTAAACCACTTATACACTCTTTTGAACCACTTTGGGGCTAAATGAATGGGTTCTTATGGAAAACCCTAAAAAACCACTTCTACACTATTTAAATCACTTTGGTGCTAAATGAATGGGTTCTTACAGAAAACCCTAATATAATAAATTATATGTAAAAGAAAATGAAAACAAATTGAAAGTAAACTTAACTAAATGTTTTGTTCAAAATGAAAGTGATTTAAACCACTTTGGTGCTAAATGAATGGGTTCTTATGGAAAACCCTAATATACTAAATTTAATGTAAAAGAAAATGAAAACAAAATGAAACTAAACTTAACTAAATGTTTTGTTCAAAATGAAAGTGATTTAAACCACTTTGGTGCTAAATGAATGGGTTCTTATGGAAAATCCTAAAAATTACTTCTACACTAATTAAACCACTTCTACACTATTTTGAACCACTTTGGGGCTAAATGAATGGGTTCTTATGGAAAACCCTAAAAAGCCACTTCTACACTATTTAACTAAATGTTTTGTTCGAAATGAAAGTGATTTAAACCACTTTGGTGCTAAATGAATGGGTTCTTATGGAAAATCCTAAAAATTACTTCTACACTAATTAAACCACTTATACACTATTTTGAACCACTTTGGGGCTAAATGAATGGGTTCTTATGGAAAACCCTAAAAAGCCACTTCTACACTATTTAAATCACTTTGGTGCTAAATGAATGGGTTCTTATGGAAAACCCTAATATACTAAATTTAATGTAAAAGAAAATGAAAACAAAATGAAACTAAACTTAACTAAATGTTTTGTTCAAAATGAAAGTGATTTAAACCACTTTGGTGCTAAATGAATGGGTTCTTATGGAAAATCCTAAAAATTACTTCTACACTAATTAAACCACTTCTACACTATTTTGAACCACTTTGGGGCTAAATGAATGGGTTCTTATGGAAAACCCTAAAAGCCACTTCTACACTATTTAACTAAATGTTTTGTTCGAAATGAAAGTGATTTAAACCACTTTGGTGCTAAATGAATGGGTTCTTATGGAAAATCCTAAAAATTACTTCTACACTAATTAAACCACTTATACACTATTTTGAACCACTTTGGGGCTAAATGAATGGGTTCTTATGGAAAACCCTAAAAAACCACTTCTATACTATTTAAATCACTTTGGTGCTAGATGAATGGGTTCTTATGGAAAACCCTAAAAAACCACTTCTACACTATTTAAATCACTTTGGTGCTAAATGATTGGGTTCTTATGGAAAACCCTAATATACTAAATTTTATGTAAAAGAAAATGAAAACAAAATGAAACTAAACTTAACTAAATGTTTTGTTCAAAATGAAAGTGATTTAAACCACTTTGGAGCTAAATGAATGGGTTCTTATGGAAAATCCTAAAAATTACTCCTACACGAATTAAACCACTTCTACACTATTTTGAACCACTTTGGGGCTAAATGAATGGGTTCTTATGGAAAACCCTAAAAAACCACTTCTACACTATTTAAATCACTTTGGTGCTAAATGAATGGGTTCTTATGGAAAACCCTAATATACTAAATTTAATGTAAAAGAAAATGAAAACAAAATGAAACTAAACTTAACTAAATGTTTTGTTCAAAATGAAAGTGATTTAAACCACTTTGGTGCTAAATGAATGGGTTCTTATGGAAAACCCTAAAAAGCCACTTCTACACTATTTAACTAAATGTTTTGTTCGAAATGAAAGTGATTTAAACCACTTTGGTGCTAAATGAATGGGTTCTTATGGAAAATCCTAAAAATTACTTCTACACTAATTAAACCACTTATACACTCTTTTGAACCACTTTGGGGCTAAATGAATGGGTTCTTATGGAAAACCCTAAAAAACCACTTCTACACTATTTAAATCACTTTGGTGCTAAATGAATGGGTTCTTACAGAAAACCCTAATATAATAAATTATATGTAAAAGAAAATGAAAACAAATTGAAAGTAAACTTAACTAAATGTTTTGTTCAAAATGAAAGTGATTTAAACCACTTTGGTGCTAAATGAATGGGTTCTTATGGAAAACCCTAATATACTAAATTTAATGTAAAAGAAAATGAAAACAAAATGAAACTAAACTTAACTAAATGTTTTGTTCAAAATGAAAGTGATTTAAACCACTTTGGTGCTAAATGAATGGGTTCTTATGGAAAATCCTAAAAATTACTTCTACACTAATTAAACCACTTCTACACTATTTTGAACCACTTTGGGGCTAAATGAATGGGTTCTTATGGAAAACCCTAAAAGCCACTTCTACACTATTTAACTAAATGTTTTGTTCGAAATGAAAGTGATTTAAACCACTTTGGTGCTAAATGAATGGGTTCTTATGGAAAATCCTAAAAATTACTTCTACACTAATTAAACCACTTATACACTATTTTGAACCACTTTGGGGCTAAATGAATGGGTTCTTATGGAAAACCCTAAAAAACCACTTCTATACTATTTAAATCACTTTGGTGCTAGATGAATGGGTTCTTATGGAAAACCCTAAAAAACCACTTCTACACTATTTAAATCACTTTGGTGCTAAATGATTGGGTTCTTATGGAAAACCCTAATATACTAAATTTTATGTAAAAGAAAATGAAAACAAAATGAAACTAAACTTAACTAAATGTTTTGTTCAAAATGAAAGTGATTTAAACCACTTTGGAGCTAAATGAATGGGTTCTTATGGAAAATCCTAAAAATTACTCCTACACGAATTAAACCACTTCTACACTATTTTGAACCACTTTGGGGCTAAATGAATGGGTTCTTATGGAAAACCCTAAAAAACCACTTCTACACTATTTAAATCACTTTGGTGCTAAATGAATGGGTTCTTATGGAAAACCCTAATATACTAAATTTAATGTAAAAGAAAATGAAAACAAAATGAAACTAAACTTAACTAAATGTTTTGTTCAAAATGAAAGTGATTTAAACCACTTTGGTGCTAAATGAATGGGTTCTTATGGAAAACCCTAAAAAGCCACTTCTACACTATTTAACTAAATGTTTTGTTCGAAATGAAAGTGATTTAAACCACTTTGGTGCTAAATGAATGGGTTCTTATGGAAAATCCTAAAAATTACTTCTACACTAATTAAACCACTTATACACTCTTTTGAACCACTTTGGGGCTAAATGAATGGGTTCTTATGGAAAACCCTAAAAAACCACTTCTACACTATTTAAATCACTTTGGTGCTAAATGAATGGGTTCTTACAGAAAACCCTAATATAATAAATTATATGTAAAAGAAAATGAAAACAAATTGAAAGTAAACTTAACTAAATGTTTTGTTCAAAATGAAAGTGATTTAAACCACTTTGGTGCTAAATGAATGGGTTCTTATGGAAAATCCTAAAAATTACTTCTACACTAATTAAACCACTTCTACACTATTTTGAACCACTTTGGGGCTAAATGAATGGGTTCTTATGGAAAACCCTAAAAAGCCACTTCTACACTATTTAACTAAATGTTTTGTTCGAAATGAAAGTGATTTAAACCACTTTGGTGCTAAATGAATGGGTTCTTATGGAAAATCCTAAAAATTACTTCTACACTAATTAAACCACTTATACACTATTTTGAACCACTTTGGGGCTAAATGAATGGGTTCTTATGGAAAACCCTAAAAAGCCACTTCTACACTATTTAAATCACTTTGGTGCTAAATGAATGGGTTCTTATGGAAAACCCTAATATACTAAATTTAATGTAAAAGAAAATGAAAACAAAATGAAACTAAACTTAACTAAATGTTTTGTTCAAAATGAAAGTGATTTAAACCACTTTGGTGCTAAATGAATGGGTTCTTATGGAAAATCCTAAAAATTACTTCTACACTAATTAAACCACTTCTACACTATTTTGAACCACTTTGGGGCTAAATGAATGGGTTCTTATGGAAAACCCTAAAAGCCACTTCTACACTATTTAACTAAATGTTTTGTTCGAAATGAAAGTGATTTAAACCACTTTGGTGCTAAATGAATGGGTTCTTATGGAAAATCCTAAAAATTACTTCTACACTAATTAAACCACTTATACACTATTTTGAACCACTTTGGGGCTAAATGAATGGGTTCTTATGGAAAACCCTAAAAAACCACTTCTATACTATTTAAATCACTTTGGTGCTAGATGAATGGGTTCTTATGGAAAACCCTAAAAAACCACTTCTACACTATTTAAATCACTTTGGTGCTAAATGATTGGGTTCTTATGGAAAACCCTAATATACTAAATTTTATGTAAAAGAAAATGAAAACAAAATGAAACTAAACTTAACTAAATGTTTTGTTCAAAATGAAAGTGATTTAAACCACTTTGGAGCTAAATGAATGGGTTCTTATGGAAAATCCTAAAAATTACTCCTACACGAATTAAACCACTTCTACACTATTTTGAACCACTTTGGGGCTAAATGAATGGGTTCTTATGGAAAACCCTAAAAAACCACTTCTACACTATTTAAATCACTTTGGTGCTAAATGAATGGGTTCTTATGGAAAACCCTAATATACTAAATTTAATGTAAAAGAAAATGAAAACAAAATGAAACTAAACTTAACTAAATGTTTTGTTCAAAATGAAAGTGATTTAAACCACTTTGGTGCTAAATGAATGGGTTCTTATGGAAAATCCTAAAAATTACTTCTACACTAATTAAACCACTTCTACACTATTTTGAACCACTTTGGGGCTAAATGAATGGGTTCTTATGGAAAACCCTAAAAAGCCACTTCTACACTATTTAACTAAATGTTTTGTTCGAAATGAAAGTGATTTAAACCACTTTGGTGCTAAATGAATGGGTTCTTATGGAAAATCCTAAAAATTACTTCTACACTAATTAAACCACTTATACACTATTTTGAACCACTTTGGGGCTAAATGAATGGGTTCTTATGGAAAACCCTAAAAAGCCACTTCTACACTATTTAAATCACTTTGGTGCTAAATGAATGGGTTCTTATGGAAAACCCTAATATACTAAATTTAATGTAAAAGAAAATGAAAACAAAATGAAACTAAACTTAACTAAATGTTTTGTTCAAAATGAAAGTGATTTAAACCACTTTGGTGCTAAATGAATGGGTTCTTATGGAAAATCCTAAAAATTACTTCTACACTAATTAAACCACTTCTACACTATTTTGAACCACTTTGGGGCTAAATGAATGGGTTCTTATGGAAAACCCTAAAAGCCACTTCTACACTATTTAACTAAATGTTTTGTTCGAAATGAAAGTGATTTAAACCACTTTGGTGCTAAATGAATGGGTTCTTATGGAAAATCCTAAAAATTACTTCTACACTAATTAAACCACTTATACACTATTTTGAACCACTTTGGGGCTAAATGAATGGGTTCTTATGGAAAACCCTAAAAAACCACTTCTATACTATTTAAATCACTTTGGTGCTAGATGAATGGGTTCTTATGGAAAACCCTAAAAAACCACTTCTACACTATTTAAATCACTTTGGTGCTAAATGATTGGGTTCTTATGGAAAACCCTAATATACTAAATTTTATGTAAAAGAAAATGAAAACAAAATGAAACTAAACTTAACTAAATGTTTTGTTCAAAATGAAAGTGATTTAAACCACTTTGGAGCTAAATGAATGGGTTCTTATGGAAAATCCTAAAAATTACTCCTACACGAATTAAACCACTTCTACACTATTTTGAACCACTTTGGGGCTAAATGAATGGGTTCTTATGGAAAACCCTAAAAAACCACTTCTACACTATTTAAATCACTTTGGTGCTAAATGAATGGGTTCTTATGGAAAACCCTAATATACTAAATTTAATGTAAAAGAAAATGAAAACAAAATGAAACTAAACTTAACTAAATGTTTTGTTCAAAATGAAAGTGATTTAAACCACTTTGGTGCTAAATGAATGGGTTCTTATGGAAAACCCTAAAAAGCCACTTCTACACTATTTAACTAAATGTTTTGTTCGAAATGAAAGTGATTTAAACCACTTTGGTGCTAAATGAATGGGTTCTTATGGAAAATCCTAAAAATTACTTCTACACTAATTAAACCACTTATACACTCTTTTGAACCACTTTGGGGCTAAATGAATGGGTTCTTATGGAAAACCCTAAAAAACCACTTCTACACTATTTAAATCACTTTGGTGCTAAATGAATGGGTTCTTACAGAAAACCCTAATATAATAAATTATATGTAAAAGAAAATGAAAACAAATTGAAAGTAAACTTAACTAAATGTTTTGTTCAAAATGAAAGTGATTTAAACCACTTTGGTGCTAAATGAATGGGTTCTTATGGAAAACCCTAATATACTAAATTTAATGTAAAAGAAAATGAAAACAAAATGAAACTAAACTTAACTAAATGTTTTGTTCAAAATGAAAGTGATTTAAACCACTTTGGTGCTAAATGAATGGGTTCTTATGGAAAATCCTAAAAATTACTTCTACACTAATTAAACCACTTCTACACTATTTTGAACCACTTTGGGGCTAAATGAATGGGTTCTTATGGAAAACCCTAAAAAGCCACTTCTACACTATTTAACTAAATGTTTTGTTCGAAATGAAAGTGATTTAAACCACTTTGGTGCTAAATGAATGGGTTCTTATGGAAAATCCTAAAAATTACTTCTACACTAATTAAACCACTTATACACTATTTTGAACCACTTTGGGGCTAAATGAATGGGTTCTTATGGAAAACCCTAAAAAGCCACTTCTACACTATTTAAATCACTTTGGTGCTAAATGAATGGGTTCTTATGGAAAACCCTAATATACTAAATTTAATGTAAAAGAAAATGAAAACAAAATGAAACTAAACTTAACTAAATGTTTTGTTCAAAATGAAAGTGATTTAAACCACTTTGGTGCTAAATGAATGGGTTCTTATGGAAAATCCTAAAAATTACTTCTACACTAATTAAACCACTTCTACACTATTTTGAACCACTTTGGGGCTAAATGAATGGGTTCTTATGGAAAACCCTAAAAGCCACTTCTACACTATTTAACTAAATGTTTTGTTCGAAATGAAAGTGATTTAAACCACTTTGGTGCTAAATGAATGGGTTCTTATGGAAAATCCTAAAAATTACTTCTACACTAATTAAACCACTTATACACTATTTTGAACCACTTTGGGGCTAAATGAATGGGTTCTTATGGAAAACCCTAAAAAACCACTTCTATACTATTTAAATCACTTTGGTGCTAGATGAATGGGTTCTTATGGAAAACCCTAAAAAACCACTTCTACACTATTTAAATCACTTTGGTGCTAAATGATTGGGTTCTTATGGAAAACCCTAATATACTAAATTTTATGTAAAAGAAAATGAAAACAAAATGAAACTAAACTTAACTAAATGTTTTGTTCAAAATGAAAGTGATTTAAACCACTTTGGAGCTAAATGAATGGGTTCTTATGGAAAATCCTAAAAATTACTCCTACACGAATTAAACCACTTCTACACTATTTTGAACCACTTTGGGGCTAAATGAATGGGTTCTTATGGAAAACCCTAAAAAACCACTTCTACACTATTTAAATCACTTTGGTGCTAAATGAATGGGTTCTTATGGAAAACCCTAATATACTAAATTTAATGTAAAAGAAAATGAAAACAAAATGAAACTAAACTTAACTAAATGTTTTGTTCAAAATGAAAGTGATTTAAACCACTTTGGTGCTAAATGAATGGGTTCTTATGGAAAACCCTAAAAAGCCACTTCTACACTATTTAACTAAATGTTTTGTTCGAAATGAAAGTGATTTAAACCACTTTGGTGCTAAATGAATGGGTTCTTATGGAAAATCCTAAAAATTACTTCTACACTAATTAAACCACTTATACACTCTTTTGAACCACTTTGGGGCTAAATGAATGGGTTCTTATGGAAAACCCTAAAAAACCACTTCTACACTATTTAAATCACTTTGGTGCTAAATGAATGGGTTCTTACAGAAAACCCTAATATAATAAATTATATGTAAAAGAAAATGAAAACAAATTGAAAGTAAACTTAACTAAATGTTTTGTTCAAAATGAAAGTGATTTAAACCACTTTGGTGCTAAATGAATGGGTTCTTATGGAAAACCCTAATATACTAAATTTAATGTAAAAGAAAATGAAAACAAAATGAAACTAAACTTAACTAAATGTTTTGTTCAAAATGAAAGTGATTTAAACCACTTTGGTGCTAAATGAATGGGTTCTTATGGAAAATCCTAAAAATTACTTCTACACTAATTAAACCACTTCTACACTATTTTGAACCACTTTGGGGCTAAATGAATGGGTTCTTATGGAAAACCCTAAAAAGCCACTTCTACACTATTTAACTAAATGTTTTGTTCGAAATGAAAGTGATTTAAACCACTTTGGTGCTAAATGAATGGGTTCTTATGGAAAATCCTAAAAATTACTTCTACACTAATTAAACCACTTATACACTATTTTGAACCACTTTGGGGCTAAATGAATGGGTTCTTATGGAAAACCCTAAAAAGCCACTTCTACACTATTTAAATCACTTTGGTGCTAAATGAATGGGTTCTTATGGAAAATCCTAAAAATTACTTCTACACTAATTAAACCACTTCAACACTATTTTGAACCACTTTGGGGCTAAATGAATGGGTTCTTATGGAAAACCCTAAAAAACCACTTCTACACTATTTAAATCACTTTGGTGCTAAATGAATGGGTTCTTATGGAAAATCCTAAAAATTACTTCTACACTAATTAAACCACTTATACACTATTTTGAACCACTTTGGGGCTAAATGAATGGGTTCTTATAGAAAACCCTAAAAAACCACTTCTACACTATTTAAATCACTTTGGTGCTAGATGAATAGGTTCTTATGGAAAACCCTAAAAAACCACTTCTACACTATTTAAATCACTTTGGTGCTAAATGAATGGGTTCTTATGGAAAATCCTAAAAATTACTTCTACACTAATTAAACCACTTCTACACTATTTTGAACCACTTTGGGGCTAAATGAATGGGTTCTTATGGAAAACCCTAAAAAAGCACTTCTACACTATTTAAATCACTTTGGTGCTAAATGAATGGGTTCTTATGGAAAACCCTAATATACTAAATTTAATGTAAAAGAAAATGAAAACAAAATGAAACTAAACTTAACTAAATGTTTTGTTCAAAATGAAAGTGATTTAAACCACTTTGGTGCTAAATGAATGGGTTCTTATGGAAAACCCTAAAAGCCACTTCTACACTATTTAACTAAATGTTTTGTTCAAAATGAAAGTGATTTAAACCACTTTGGAGCTAAATGAATGGGTTCTTATGGAAAATCCAAAAAATTACTCCTACACGAATTAAACCACTTCTACACTATTTTGAACCACTTTGGGGCTAAATGAATGGGTTCTTATGGAAAACCCTAAAAAACCACTTCTACACTATTTAAATCACTTTGGTGCTAGATGAATGGGTTCTTATGGAAAACCCTAAAAAACCACTTCTACACTATTTAAATCACTTTGGTGCTAAATGATTGGGTTCTTATGGAAAACCCTAATATACTAAATTTAATGTAAAAGAAAATGAAAACAAAATGAAACTAAACTTAACTAAATGTTTTGTTCAAAATGAAAGTGATTTAGACCACTTTGGAGCTAAATGAATGGGTTCTTATGGAAAATCCTAAAAATTACTCCTACACGAATTAAACCACTTCTACACTATTTTGAACCACTTTGGGGCTAAATGAATGGGTTCTTATGGAAAACCCTAATATACTAAATTTAATGTAAAAGAAAATGAAAACAAAATGAAACTAAACTTAACTAAATGTTTTGTTCAAAATGAAAGTGATTTAAACCACTTTGGTGCTAAATGAATGGGTTCTTATGGAAAATCCTAAAAATTACTTCTACACTAATTAAACCACTTCAACACTATTTTGAACCACTTTGGGGCTAAATGAATGGGTTCCTATGGAAAACCCTAAAAAACCACTTCTACACTATTTAAATCACTTTGGTGCTAAATGAATGGGTTCTTATGGAAAATCCTAAAAATTACTTCTACACTAATTAAACCACTTCTACACTATTTTGAACCACTTTGGGGCTAAATGAATGGGTTCTTATGGAAAACCCTAAAAAACCACTTCTACACTATTTAAATCACTTTGGTGCTAAATGAATGGGTTCTTACAGAAAACCCTAATATAATAAATTATATGTAAAAGAAAATGAAAACAAATTGAAAGTAAACTTAACTAAATGTTTTGTTCAAAATGAAAGTGATTTAAACCACTTTGGTGCTAAATGAATGGGTTCTTATGGAAAACCCTAAAAATTACTTCTACACTAATTAAACCACTTCAACACTATTTTGAACCACTTTGGGGCTAAATGAATGGGTTCTTATGGAAAACCCTAAAAAGCCACTTCTACACTATTTAACTAGGGTTAGGGTTAGGGTTAGGGTTAGGGTTAGGGTTAGGGTTAGGGTTAGGGTTAGGGTTAGGGTAGGGGTCAATATTGTGAAAATGGTATTTTGCCATAGACATATGATGAAGAGGGTACAGATTAGATACACGTCCTTGACCCTAACTTTTCCTATAGGTTTTAGCATGGACATGTCCATGATATATCATGAACTTGTCCGCAGATAGGGGGCGCTGTGGTCAACTTTCCTGGACACTTTGCTAATAGGACAACTTAATAATAATAACCTTTTACACACTAACCCACTAGGACTGATATATAATAAGAGTATGTTACACACTAACCCACCTATAGCGCCACATAGTGGCCATTCATCTATGGCTTATACCTCAGGGTAGGAAGGGGCTAGGAGGACGGGGGTTGCTGTGGGGGGGTCCTCGGGACCCCCTCGGGGCAGGGGTAGAGTCTTGGACCCCCACCCCAAAGTTGCCCCATCGGGTTAGGGTCTATAATTTTAAAGTGTCTTACGCTAGTTTTTCCACTAGTGTCATAGTGGTATGAATGGGTTTCAACGGGGCTTCGGTTCCTCTGGCGCCCCCTAGCGGGGGCCTTTGAAAGGGGCCCCGGGGGCCCTCCTTTGGGGCGGGGTTAAGCTCAGGGACCAGGATGGTTCCAAGTTCCATCCGGGTTAGGGTCCCTAACATGAAGGTGTCTTTCCCTTATTAGCAAAGTGGTATGAATGGAATCTAATGGAGATAGCGCCACCTAGCGGCAGGTTGAGCTAAGGGGTTTAACTCGGGGTAGGAAGGGGCTAGGAGGACGGGGGTTGCTGTGGGGGAGTCCTCGGGACCCCCTCGGGGCAGGGGTAGAGTCTTGGACCCCCACCCCAAAGTTGCCCCATCGGGTTAGGGTCTATAATTTTAAAGTGTCTTACGCTAGTTTTTCCACTAGTGTCAAAGTGGTATGAGTGGGTTTCAATAGGGGCTTCGGTTCCTCCGGCGCCCCCTAGCGGGGGCCTTGGAAAGGGGCCCTGGGGGCCCTCCTTTGGGGCGTGGTTAAGCTCAGGGACCAGGATGGTTCCAAGTTCCATCCGGGTTAGGGTCCCTAACATGAAGGTGTCTTTCCCTTATTAGCAAAGTGGTATGAATGGAATCTAATGGAGATAGCGCCACCTAGCGGCAGGTTGAACTAAGGGGTTTAACTCGGGGTAGGAAGGGGCTAGGAGGACGGGGGTTGCTGTGGGGGGGGTCCTCGGGACCCCCTCGGGGCTGGGGTAGAGTCTAAGACCCACACCTCAAAGTAGCCATATCAGGTTAGGTTCCGCATCGTCAAGGTGTCTCTAAGTCTTTTTTCCCTCCCATAGGTTTATATTGCCTTGTGTCCAAATTTCAAACGTCCGCCGCGCCCACGCCGTTCGACCTAGGGCTCCGCGGCTCGGATATGTCCGTCGTGGCCGGAGACCGGTCGAGAATCTATAATTGGGTGGGGCTACGCGGTACGGTTGCCCCGCCCGAACCCCAAACGAGTCGCAGCTGACCTTTGCGACCCGGGCCTAAAAAAAAGCCCTTTTTTGGCTGCCGTTCGGCGCCCTTTTGGCGTAGGGGTACGAAACTCGGTGAGCCCCTTCAGGGCATGGCCCCGACCGACACTCTGTGGTTCGGCGCGTCTCGGCCCGACGGTCGGCCCGCAGCGCCCCCTGGCCTACTGCATTTTTTCCTCCATTAGGTCTACATTGCCTGCCATTCAAATTTAAAACGTCAGCCACGCCCAAGCCGTTCGACCCAGGGCTCTGCGGCTTCGATATGTCCGTCGTGGCTCGGTACCGGACGATAATCTATGATCGGGTGGGGCTACGCCGTACGGTTGCCCCGCCCGAACCCCGAACGTGTTGCGGTTGACCCGTGTGACCCGGGCCTAAAAAAAAGCACATTTTCAGCTGCCTTTCGGCCCCCTTTGCACGTAGGGGTACGAAACTCGGTGAGCCTCTTTAGGGCACGGTCCCGACCGACACTCTCCGATTCGGTGCGTTTCGGCGTGGCGGTTGGCCCGCGGCCAACCCTAACCCTAGGTTGTTAGGCCTACATTGACTGGCATACGATTTTGAAACGCCAGCCACGCCCACGCCGTTCGACCCAGGGGTCCGCGGCTTCGATATGTCGGTCCTGGCGGGCGGCCCATCGAGAATCTATGATTCGGTGGCGCTGCGCCGCACGGTCGGCCGGCGGCAATCCTCAACGTGCGTTTTCTCTCTTCTAACACCCTCTAAGTCCCACAGGACATTTTTCGGCTTTGAAAAGTTGCTGGGTGCGCGCCCGTTCGAGCCGGGGGTCCGAAATTCGGTGGGCCCCATTGGGGTATAGCCCCGACCGACACTCTACGGTTCGGCGACGTTCGGCGCCGCGGTCGGCCCGCCGTGCGCCGTTTTTCACCACAGTAAGTGTCTATTGACTTGAATTGAAACTTTAAACGTTTGGCCCCGCCCATGCCGTTGTTGCCAGGGGTCCGAGACTTCGATATGTCGGGCGCGGGGCGGGGGGGAAAGAGAATCTATAGTTTGGTGCGGCTGCGTTCGGCGGTTGGACTTGGAGAGCCCTTCGAAATTTGAATTTTTCTTGCTAACAGTGAGAAAAAATTAGCATCGGGTTAGTGTCTTCATCGTGTATTTGGACTCTCATATCACCAAAGTGTCTTTGAGTACTATTACGCCACATAGTGGCCGTTTGAAGTAAGGGGTATAACTCGGGGTAGGAAGGGGGTAGGACGACGGGGGTCGCTGCGGGGGGGTCCTCCCGACCCCCTCGGGGCAGCCCCAGAGTCTGGGACCCCCGCCCCAAAGTTGCCCCATCGGGTTAGGGTCTATATTTTTAAAGTGTCTTACGCTAGTTTTTCCACTAGTGTCAAAGTGGTATGAATGGGTTTCAATGGGGCTTCGGTTCCTCTGGCGCCCCCTAGCGGGGGCCTTGGAAAGGGGCCCTGGGGGCCCTCCTTTGGGGCGTGGTTAAGCTCAGGGACCAGGATGGTTCCAAGTTTCATCCGGGTTAGGGTCCCTAACATGAAGGTGTCTTTCCCTTATTAGCAAAGTGGTATGAATGGAATCTAATGGAGATAGCGCCACCTAGCGGCAGGTTGAACTAAGGGGTTTAACTCGGGGTAGGAAGGGGCTAGGAGGACGGGGGTTGCTGTGGGGGGGTCCTCGGGACCCCCTCGGGGCAGGGGTAGAGTCTTGGACCCCCACCCCAAAGTTGCCCCATCGGGTTAGGGTCTATAATTTTAAAGTGTCTTACGCTAGTTTTTCCACTAGTGTCAAAGTGGTATGAGTGGGTTTCAATAGGGGCTTCGGTTCCTCCGGCGCCCCCTAGCGGGGGCCTTGGAAAGGGGCCCTGGGGGCCCTCCTTTGGGGCGTGGTTAAGCTCAGGGACCAGGATGGTTCCAAGTTCCATCCGGGTTAGGGTCCCTAACATGAAGGTGTCTTTCCCTTATTAGCAAAGTGGTATGAATGGAATCTAATGGAGATAGCGCCACCTAGCGGCAGGTTGAACTAAGGGGTTTAACTCGGGGTAGGAAGGGGCTAGGAGGACGGGGGTTGCTGTGGGGGGGTCCTCGGGACCCCCTCGGGGCAGGGGTAGAGTCTGGGACCCACACCTCAAAGTAGCCATATCAGGTTAGGGTCCGCATCGTCAAGGTGTCTCTAAGTCTTTTTTCCCTCCCATAGGTTTATATTGCCTTGTGTCCAAATTTCAAACGTCCGCCGCGCCCACGCCGTTCGACCTAGGGCTCCGCGGCTCGGATATGTCCGTCGTGGCCGGAGACCGGTCGAGAATCTATAATTGGGTGGGGCTACGCCGTACGGTTGCCCCGCCCGAACCCCAAACGAGTCGCAGCTGACCTTTGCGACCCGGGCCTAAAAAAAAGCCCTTTTTTGGCTGCCGTTCGGCCCCCTTTTGGCGTAGGGGTACGAAACTCGGTGAGCCCCTTCAGGGCATGGCCCCGACCGACACTCTGTGGTTCGGCGCGTCTCGGCCCGACGGTCGGCCCGCAGCGCCCCCTGGCCTACTGCATTTTTTCCTCCATTAGGTCTACATTGCCTGCCATTCAAATTTTAAACGTCAGCCACGCCCAAGCCGTTCGACCCAGGGCTCCGCGGCTTCGATATGTCCGTCGTGGCTCGGTACCGAACGATAATCTATGATCGGGTGGGGCTACGCCGTACGGTTGCCCCGCCCGAACCCCGAACGTGTTGCGGTTGACCCTTGTGACCCGGGCCTAAAAAAAAGCACATTTTCAGCTGCCTTTCGGCCCCCTTTGCACGTAGGGGTATGAAACTCGGTGAGCCTCTTCAGGGCACGGTCCCGACCGACACTCTCCGATTCGGTGCGTTTCGGCGCGGCGGTTGGCCCGCGGCCAACCCTAACCCTAGGTTGTTAGGCCTACATTGACTGGCATACGATTTTGAAACGCCAGCCACGCCCACGCCGTTCGACCCAGGGGTCCGCGGCTTCGATATGTCGGTCCTGGCGGGCGGCCCATCGAGAATCTATGATTCGGTGGCGCTGCGCCGCACGGTCGGCCGGCGGCAATCCTCAACGTGCGTTTTCTCTCTTCTAACACCCTCTAAGTCCCACAGGACATTTTTCGGCTTCGAAAAGTTGCTGGGTGCGCGCCCGTTCGAGCCGGGGGTCCGAAATTCGGTGGGCCCCATCGGGGTATAGCCCCGAACGACACGCTACGGTTCGGCGACGTTCGGCGCCGCGGTTGGCCCGCCGTGCGCCGTTTTTCACCACAGTAAGTGTCTATTGACTTGAATTGAAACTTTAAACGTTTGGCCACGCCCATGCCGTTGTTGCCAGGGGTCCGAGACTTCGATATGTCGGGCGCGGGGCGGGGGGGAAAGAGAATCTATAGTTTGGTGCGGCTGCATTCGGCGGTTGGACTTGGAGAGCCCTTCGAAATTTGAATTTTTCTTGCTAACAGTGAGAAAAAATTAGCATCGGGTTAGTGTCTTCATCGTGTATTTGGACTCTCATATCACCAAAGTGTCTTTGAGTACTATTACGCCACATAGTGGCCGTTCGAAGTAAGGGGTATAACTCGGGGTAGGAAGGGGGTAGGACGACGGGGGTCGCTGCGGGGGGGTCCTCCCGACCCCCTCGGGGCAGCCCCAGAGTCTGGGACCCCCACCCCAAAGTTGCCCCATCGGGTTAGGGTCTATATTTTTAAAGTGTCTTACGCTAGTTTTTCCACTAGTGTCAAAGTGGTATGAATGGGTTTCAATGGGGCTTCGGTTCCTCTGGCGCCCCCTAGCGGGGGCCTTGGAAAGGGGCCCTGGGGGCCCTCCTTTGGGGCGTGGTTAAGCTCAGGGACCAGGATGGTTCCAAGTTCCATCCGGGTTAGGGTCTTTATCATGAAGATGTCTTCAAAGACACCTATATGATATGGGATTTTAATGGGTGTGACGCCCCCTGGTGGACATCCAACTCGGGGTCGTAACTCGGGCCCTGGGGGGGGTAGGACCATGGGGGTCGCTGTGCGGGGGTACGGTGCACCCCCTCGGGGCAGGGGTAGAGTCTTGGACCCATACCCCAAAGTTGCCCCATCGGGTTAGGGTCTATATTTTTTAAGTGTCTTACACTAGTTTTTCACTATTGTCAAAGTGGTATGAATGGGTTTCAATGGGCGGGGCTCCTTGTCTATTGCGCCCCCTGGTGGAGATCAAACTCGGGGTCATATCTCGGGCCCTGGGGGGGGTAGGACCACGGGGTTTGCTCTGCGGGGGTACAGTGCACCCCCTCAGGGCAGGGGTAGAGTCTGGTACCCCCACCCCAAAGTTGCCCCATCGGGTTAGGGTCTTTATCATGAAGGTGTCTTCAGAGACACTTTTATGATATTTGAATGGGATCCAATGGAGATGGCGCCACCTAGCGGAGGTCCCACCGGGTCCCTGGGGGCCCTTTTTGGGGGCGTGGTCAAGCTTTGAGGCCCCTAGGTTAGGGTCCTTATCATGAAGGTGTCTTACACATAGCGGTGAAAGTGGTATCAGGTTGCGGGGCTAGGGTGCACCTTTTTGGGGGAAGATTTTTGACTCGGAGGGGTAGCTATGGAAGTCCGTTCAACCCCCGTTTTTTTTCTAAGTTCCAATTTTGGTTAGGGTCAATATCATGAAGGTGTCCTTCCCATAGCGGTGAAAGTGGTATCGGCTTGCGGGCCCAGGGTGCACCTTCTTGGGGGAACATTTTTGGCTCGGAGGGGGTGGGTATGGAAGTCCACCCACCCTCTAGCGCCACCTAGGTCTGCCCAGTCTCGGGCTCACAACTCGGGCTAGGAAGGGGCCAGGACCATGGGGGTCACTGCCCGGGGGTATGGTGCACCCCCTCGGGGCAGCCCCAGAGTCTGGGACCCCCACCCCAAAGTTGCCCCATCGGGTTAGGATCTATATTTTTAAAGAGTCTCACACTAGTTTTTCACTATTGTCAAAGTGGTATGAATGGGTTTCAATGGGCGGGAGCTCCTGCACTATAGCGCCACCTAGGGCTGCCCAGTCTCGGGCTCACAACTCGGGCTAGGAAGGGGCTAGGACCATGGGGGTCACTGCCCGGGGGTCCTGGGGACCCACTCGGGGCAGCCCCAGAGTCTGGGACCCCCACCTCAAAGTCGACATCTCGGGTTAGGGTCTTGATCATGAAGGTGTCTTTAGGGACGTCTTCATGATATTTGAATGGGGGCCAATGGGGACTGCGCCACCTAGAGGACGTCACACCGGGCCCCTGGGGGCCCTTTTTGGGGGCGTGGTCAAGGTTCGAGGCCCCTAGGTTAGGGTCAATATCATGAAGGCGTCTTTCCCATAGCGGTGAAAGTGGTATCGGCTTGCGGGCCCAGGGTTAGGGTTAGGGTTAGGGTTAGGGTTAGGGTTAGGGTTAGGGTTAGGGTTAGGGTTAGGGTTAGGGTTAGGGTTAGGGTTAGGGTTAGGGTTAGGGTTAGGGTTAGGGTTAGGGTTAGGGTTAGGGTTAGGGTTAGGGTTAGGGTTAGGGTTAGGGTTAGGGTTAGGGTTAGGGTTAGGGTTAGGGTTAGGGTTAGGGTTAGGGTTAGGGTTAGGGTTAGGGTTAGGGTTAGGGTTAGGGTTAGGGTTAGGGTTAGGGTTAGGGTTAGGGTTAGGGTTAGGGTTAGGGTTAGGGTTAGGGTTAGGGTTAGGGTTAGGGTTAGGGTTAGGGTTAGGGTTAGGGTTAGGGTTAGGGTTAGGGTTAGGGTTAGGGTTAGGGTTAGGGTTAGGGTTAGGGTTAGGGTTAGGGTTAGGGTTAGGGTTAGGGTTAGGGTTAGGGTTAGGGTTAGGGTTAGGGTTAGGGTTAGGGTTAGGGTTAGGGTTAGGGTTAGGGTTAGGGTTAGGGTTAGGGTTAGGGTTAGGGTTAGGGTTAGGGTTAGGGTTAGGGTTAGGGTTAGGGTTAGGGTTAGGGTTAGGGTTAGGGTTAGGGTTAGGGTTAGGGTTAGGGTTAGGGTTAGGGTTAGGGTTAGGGTTAGGGTTAGGGTTAGGGTTAGGGTTAGGGTTAGGGTTAGGGTTAGGGTTAGGGTTAGGGTTAGGGTTAGGGTTAGGGTTAGGGTTAGGGTTAGGGTTAGGGTTAGGGTTAGGGTTAGGGTTAGGGTTAGGGTTAGGGTTAGGGTTAGGGTTAGGGTTAGGGTTAGGGTTAGGGTTAGGGTTAGGGTTAGGGTTAGGGTTAGGGTTAGGGTTAGGGTTAGGGTTAGGGTTAGGGTTAGGGTTAGGGTTAGGGTTAGGGTTAGGGTTAGGGTTAGGGTTAGGGTTAGGGTTAGGGTTAGGGTTAGGGTTAGGGTTAGGGTTAGGGTTAGGGTTAGGGTTAGGGTTAGGGTTAGGGTTAGGGTTAGGGTTAGGGTTAGGGTTAGG